>NC_140993.1:151972450-152017992 GCF_052327205.1 Somniosus microcephalus | reverse complement strand
CACACCCTGGAGACAATGTCCAAAACATAACCAACATTCAGACCAGCATCCTCGGCCTTGAATGAAAGAAATAACATAATTTAGCAACACCTCCTACTTTTTGCCCCTCGATGGTGATCTGCCCCCTTCCCGCCCTGCAGCTCCTCCGTAATGGGACCCCAGTGGCTGCAGCAAGGCTGGGGGAGGCCTGCTGACTGTCCGAAACTGAGACCGCAGATGCCCTTGAGGTACGGCCTGGACCAGCTCTGGGCCTGGAGGGCCCGGCTGCTGACTGCTCCAACTCTGCATGGGCAGCAGCAGTCTGTCCTACAGGTGGTGGCAGCTGCAGTGGAGAAGTGCCAGTGGTGGCATCTCTGTCATCCTGAGAGCGGACAGCAGCTCCCTGGTCGGCCGACACACTGGCACTCTGACGGGGCAGCACCGCAGCATGCGCAGCAATCGGCTGGTGCACAGATTGCTGGCCTGCTGTGGCGTGGCGAGGGCCCCGGGGAATTCTGCCCGATCCAGTGAGGGTGGCAGCAGTCAGTGCTCGCGGGGCCTCAATCTGCGTCTGCATGAGACCAGCCACTGACTGCGTGGCAGCACTCAGCACTTGCGTGGCAGGTGCCAGTGCGTCTCCCCGGAGGGCGAGTCGGGCCGCGAGTGCTGCTGCACAGAACGCAGATCAGGTGCGTGCCCTCGCAGAAATGAGCGCCCAGGCTGGGCAGAGGCACACTGAGCTCATGGCTGCAGTGGCAAGGATGCCCGATTGCATTGAGACACTGGCAAGGAGTGTCCAGGACTTCGGCGCAGCACAGGCAAGGAGTGTGCAGAACTTTGGCGCAGCACTGGGTTAGCGCCTTAAGACTGTCGTGCAGCACCTGATTTAGCGCCGCAATCACCTTCAGGGGCGCAGGTACCCAATATCACTGGAGGTGGCGATAATTTGCGCCTGGCGCTAAACTTTGCGCACTGCCAATACTAGCGCCCCAAACGGGGCGATACCGAATTTCTCCCCCATAGAGTCATAACAGCACAGGAGGAGGCCATTCGGCCCATCGAGTACGTGCTGGCTCTCTGTAGAGCAATCCAGTCAGTCCCATTCCCCGCTCTATCCCCGTAGCCCTGCATATTTTATTCCCTCAAGTGCCTATCCAGCCTCCCCTTGAAAACATTGAGTGTCTCCGCTTCCACCACTTCCATCGGCAGCGAGTTCCAGGTCCTCACCACTCGCTGTGTAAAAAAGTTTTTCCTCACATCCCCCCTGTATCTCTTGCCCAAAACCTTAAATCTGTGTCCTCTTGTCCTTGTACCATCAACTAGTGGGAGCAGCCTTTCCCCATCTAGCCTATCTAAACCCGTCATAATCTTGTACATCTCTATCAAATCACTCCTCAACCTCCTTTGCTCTAATGAGAACAAATCCAGCTTCTCCAACCTGTCCTTGTAGCGAAGATCCCCCATCCCCGGAACCATTCTGGTAAATCTCCTCTGCACCCTCACAAGGGCCTTCACATCCTTCCTAAAGTGTGGTGTCCAGAACTGGACGCAATACTCCAGTTGTGGCCTAACCAGCGCTTTCTAAAGGTTCAGCATAACTTCTCTACTTTTGTACTCAATACCTCTATTTATGAAGCCCAAGATCCCATATGCTTTGCTAACCACTCTCTCAAAATGTCCTGCCACCTTCAGGGACCTATGCACGTTAACTCCCAGGTCCCTCTGTCCCTGCACACTCTTTAAAACTGTGCCATTAAGTGTATATTGCCTCTCCCTGTCCCTTCTGCCAAAATGCATCACCTCACACTTCTCTGCATTAAATTCCATCTGCCACTTGTCTGCCCATTCTGCTAGCCTTTCTATGTCCTGTTGCAGTTGATTGGTATCATCATCACTGTTTGCCACGCTGCCAAGTTTGGTATCATCGGCAAATTTAGAAATTCTACTCTGTATTCCAATATCCTGGTCATTTATATATATCAAAAAAAAAGCAGTGGCCCCAGCACTGACCCTTTGGGAACACCACTGTCTCCCATCCTCCAGATTTAATAATAGCCATTTACCACAACTCGCTGTTTTCTGTCCTTAAGCCAATTCCATATCCAAGCTGCCACTGACCTACCTATTCCATGAGCCTCAATTTTGTTAACCAGCCTTCTATGTGGTACTTTGTCAAATGCCTTCATAAAATCCATGTAGACAACATCCATTGCATTTCCTTCATCAATCTTCCCTGTTACTTCATCAAAAAATTCAATTAGATTAATCAAACATGATCTGCCTTTTACAAATCCATGTTGGCTCTCCTTAATTAGCTTAAACGCTTCCAAGTGCCCGTTAATGTTTTCCTTGATTATTGTTTCTAAAACTTTACCCACCACTGATGTTAAACTGACCAGCCTGTAGTTACTAGGATTGTCCTTACACCCTTTCTTGAACAATGGTGTCACATTTGCCACTTTCCAATCCTCAGGCACCTCCCCCCACATCTAGGGAAGATTGGAAAATTATGGCAAGCCCTTCTACTATCTCCTCCCTCAATTCCCTTGGCAACCTGGGATGCAAACCATCTGGACCAGGTGACTTGTCCACTCCAAGCATACCCAGCCTTTCTAGTACATCCTGTCTATCAATTTTCACTCCTTCCATTGCTTCTGCCTTTTCCACTTCTACCGATATTTTGTCAGCATCCACCTCCTTAGTAACCACTAATAGAAAGTACTCATTGAATATTCTAGCCTTGCCCCGCGCCTCTAAGCATATATCACTTTCTTTGTCCCTAATAGGCCGCACCCTGCGTCTTACTACCCGCTTACTACTAACATGCCGGTAGAAGATTTTTGGGTTCCCTTTTATGTTAACCGCCATTCTACTCTCAAAACCCATTTTTAAATTTTTTGTAGTCTTTCTTAGTCTGCTCCTATTTAATATGGTACTACTTCTGCCTCTAGTACTACTTTCTTCTCTAGTACTATCCAATGCACTCACTCTTTTATGCACCTTATTCCTCTTTTCTACTCCTATATGCTGGTGCCCATCCCCCTACCAAGCTAGATTAAACCCTCCCCAACAGCACTAACAAACCTCCCGCGAGAATATTGGTCCCGGCTCTGTTGAGGTGTAAGTTATCTGGCTTGTACAGGTCCCACCTTCCCCAGAAATGGTCCTAATGCCTCAGGAATCTAAAGCCCTCCCTCCTGCACCATCTCTCCAGCCACGCATTCATCTGTTCTATCCTCCTATTCCTGTACTCACTAGCGTGTGGCACCAGGAGTAATCCGGAGATTACTACCTTTGAGGTCCTGCATTTTAATCTCTCTCCTTAACTCCCTAAACTTTGCCTGCAGGACCTCATCCCTCTTTCTGCCTATGTCGTTGAACAACGACCTCTGGCTGTTCACCCTCCACCCTCAGAGTGTCCTGCAGCCGCTCAGTGATATCCTTAACCCTGGCACCAGGGAGGCAATATACCATTCTGGAGTCATGTCTGTGGCCGCAGAAACGCCTGTCAGCTCCCCTAACTATCGAATCCCCTACCACTATTGCACTTCCACTCTTTTTCCTCCCCCCCTCTCCATGCAGCTGAGCCACCCGTGGTGCCGTGGACTTGTCTCTTGCTGTACTCCCCAGAGGAAGCATCGCCGCCACCAGTACTCAGAACAGAATACTGGTTGGAGAGCGAGATGCACTCCGGGGTCTCCTGCACTACCTGCCTGGTCCTCCTCTTCTGTCTGGTGGTCATCCATTCCCTCTCTGCCTGCATACTCTTAAGCTGCAGGGTGACCACCTCCTGAAACGTGCTATTCACGAAGCTCTCAGCCTTGCGGATGCACCGCAGTGACCCCAGCTGCCGCTCAAGCTCCGAAACCCAGAGTTCGAGTTGCTGTAGCTGGTGACACCTCCTGCACATGTGGGCGCCCAGGCTACGTGAAGCGTCCAAGATTTCCCACATGGCACAGGATGTGCACTCCACGGGACTGAGCTGCCCTGCCATGCCTCTATTTAATAGACTAAGAACTAACCCACTGATCTAATGTAGAGAAAAAGACAAAGGTAATACACACCAACCAATCACTTACCTGCTGTCCTGTGACGTCACTCCTTCAATTTTTTTTCGCCGAATATAAACTGCCGCCTGTTCTTTTGGAATTCGCCAGATTTGTATCTGCTGCTGACTCCTCGCAGCTCTGCACTGTCCTCGGGTCCCACTCTCTTTATTCTCTGCCGCCGACTCCTCACAGCTCTGCACTGTCCTCGGGTCCCACTCTCTTTATTCTCTGCCGCCGACTCCTCACAGCTCTGCACTGTCCTCGGGTCCCACTCTCTTTATTCTCTGCCGCCGACTCCTCGCAGCTCTGCACTGTCCTCGGGTCCCACTCTCTTTATTCTCTGCCGCCGACTCCTCGCAGCTCTGCACTGTCCTCGGGTCCCACTCTCTTTATTCTCTGCCGCCGACTCCTCGCAGCTCTGCACTGTCCTCGGGTCCCACTCTCTTTATTCTCTGCCGCCGACTCCTCGCAGCTCTGCACTGTCCTCGGGTCCCACTCTCTTTATTCTCTGCCGCCGACTCCTCGCAGCTCTGCACTGTCCTCGGGTCCCACTCTCTTTATTCTCTGCTGCCGACTCCTCGCAGGTCATTAAACTTCTTGTGGCACTGGATCCATGTTCTCCGTACCACACTGTTGGCTGTTATGTACCCAGCTATCTCTTGCCACAGCCATCTCGATGTATGGGCTGATGGCTTCCTGCCACCCTGCGGGAAGAGGACAGCCCACCTCCTCTACACGGCCAGTACCAATGTCTCCAGCGCCGCATCGGAGAACCTTCTGGCTCATTCTCTTTGCTGGTGCTCAGCCACGTGTTCTAACTGCAATTCCAATTCCAACTCCAACTCCAACTCCAATGAGGTGCAGCTGCATCAAAGCACCTCCCCTTTAAGGAGTGAAGAAAGACTAGGCCAAACATTACCACTACACCCGATATTGGCCCACCTTTTGAGCGGTAAGCCAATCAGCAGTGTGTTTAGCACCGAGATCAGCACTGCAATCATGTAAATGAGCAGTCAGCACGAATTTTGCGTGCTGCCTGGACCACTTTGAACTGGCGCAGCCAAATAGCGCTGGCCCATGACATCGCCCGTTTTTGGGCCATATCCAAAATTTTAGTGTCCCAGCCCAATCAATCACGCCACTGCTTGTGCAGTTGATACACCTGCTGTATATATTGCAGTGTGTAATATTTCCATTACTAGCTAGGGATGAGAATTTGAGATAAATTCGAAAGGCCACATAAATGAGCAAGAAAACAGCAAAACTCAAATGGTATCTCAGTTCAACTGGTAATGGCTATTACTCATACTCTTCAAAGCTAATGCAAAATTACTTTGTAAAGTGGCACAATCATTTTACCTGTGCCGAAGGGCGTGGAATGACAGAGTATTTCCATGGTCGCAGCATTCTCTGATTGAATTAAATCTTTTCAAATATGTATAACCATACCCTACAATTGTCTCAAAGAGTTGATTTTGCTTTTTTGTTTTTGGTTCAATGAACATGAATCAATTCATACTGACTGCTAATGGAAGCTTATTATCTTTGTATTGTACATAATGCAACATACGCATTGGATTTAAAATGATTGCATAACAGTGTATGTATGGAAAACCCAAGCAATAATGAGTGAGAAAGTACAGCCTAGAAATTGGATAAGACCCGAAAACGGGCGGTGGTACGGGCCTGCGCTATTTGCCTGCGCCACTTCTAAGCAGTGAGGCAGCATGCAAAATTTGTGCACATTAACATGATTGGAGCGCAGATCTCAGCGCTAAATGCGCTGCTGATTGGCTTAACGCTAAACAGAGGGTGAGGGGGGGGACAATATCAGGGGCAGTCTACTGGCCAATAAAGTTTGGCCAAGGCTCTCTACACTACTTAAAGGGGAGCTGCTTTGTTGCAGAAGCACCTCATTGTCAGATGAAAAGACACGATGGCCCAACAGCCGAGAGGGAGAGCGAGACGTTTTTTCGAAGCTGCACTGGGGGCCTTTGTCCTGGGGGTGGAATGAAGGCAGGCTGTGCTTTACCCATAGGGAGGCAAGAGGCCATCAAAGCTCATCACCAGAAGGATTTGGGAAGAGATTGCTGACTCCATCACGGCCACCAGAGTTGTCCCAAGGACATGGATCCAGTGCCACAAAAAGTTTAATGACCTCACATGGCTGATCAAGGTGAGTGAAGTGAAGGCTTCAGCAAATGCCATATCCCAACATCTCCACCACAAGCCTCACACACTGTTCAGTGCACCACAACCCCATCAATCACCTATGAACAATCTCTAGCTATCACCACTCATACCTCACAATCATGGCTTCACTTCACCCTCACACACTTACCACTGCTCACATCTTGCATACACTGACAGCTATTCAACCATGGCAGGCACATCACCCAAACACATTGCACCACACTCACTGACACACTTCCCTTTCTCTTGCAGGCCAAGGTGGCTCACAATGGCAGAGAGCAACAACAGACGGGAGGCAGCCAAGCCAGGATTCAGACCAATGTTCCCTTTAAGCTGCGCAGCCATGCGGTCGCACAGTGCTCCAGGGCTCCTGCGCAGCTGGTGAGCCAGCTTTTAAATTGAATAAACGCACATGCACGGACGTTTGAATGGGCCGCGCAGCCCATTAAAGGGGCTGCGTGGCCCAAAAGAAATTAGGAGGAACATTGATTCACATCCTGATTGACCTCAAGGAATCCGTCTTTCAAATTATTGGAGGGGCAGTAACAGTGGAGAAGTTGAAACTTTTGCTGCTGATGATGATATGGCCATATCTAATCCTTCTTTTCACATCCCACTTCCCCCTCATCCCACAATCTCTGCTCACTTACAAGCTGCTGAAGGTGTATGCATGGATATCTTGCTTTCCACCCTCCCACTGCTGTCTCCTCACGACAACCCGATCCTTGTGCCTTTCTGCTTTCAGATACACAAGTGCCACCAGCACAGACTGTCCCTCATCATCTTCAGCAAACTGATGGAGAAGAAGAGATACTGACACTCGCAGACACCAGCTCAGAAAATGGTACTGTGTGGAATGTAGAGGGTAGTATAGAGGCAGGATCTGCACGTGATGAGGCATCGGGCATGAGTAGACTGCAGCTAGGTCAGGGGGAAAGGGTAGCTCGGGTGTCAGCTACCTGGAGGGCAAATTTGCACATGAATTCTGCTCCACAGGATTCAGATGTTGACTTTGATGGGGCGGCCTTCAGAAGAAGGGTGATGGTCATGCACACTAAAATGCTAGGTGCAATGGCAAGCCTACCAGAGAGCCTCTTGGCAATGTCAAGGAGCATGGAGGAGTCTGGCTCCAACATTGCACAGGACTTTGTGCAGAGCTTGGAGCCCATGATTTCCAGGATGGAAATGATGGACCACTCCAGGAAAGACCTTGTGGACCCACGGATGATGCTGCGTGTGATGGGCGATCTTTCAGCTTCCATTACAGCACAGGCGGAAGCGACCCACATCTCAGTGCTGTAGTGGAAGTGCAGACTACTCTCCTGCAGGCTCAGCTTGCTGCCACGCAAGCTCAGACTGCTGCCATCATCATTGGGTTTATGAGTGTCGAAAGGGGCTTGCAGGATGTCACAGCAGTCCAGCAATCTGTGCTCCAACAGATTGCTAGGAATGCTGAGGCGCCACCCCAGGGAAGTGGCAGTGGGTCTCTGGAGCAAGAACCTGCCGTCCTCTCTCAGGATGACAGCATTCCTACTCCCACCACTGCCACTCCGCCATTGCCCTTGCTACTGTCTATCAGCCATCCAGCACAGACTGTTGCCACCCATGCCAAGGTGGTGCAGTCTACGCCTGGGCCTTATGGGTACAGAGCTGTTCAAGGTTGTCCTGCAAGGCCATCTGAAGTCTCCCCCACTGAAAGTCAGCAGCCTTCCACCAGCCATGCTGCAGCCACTGGGGGAGCACTGCGTAGGACCACTAGACTAGGAAAAATCACACGAAAGACCGACACCAAGGGAATGCACAAGGGTGAATCATTGGTATTGAGATTGGATTTTGATAAATTTATTAATTTTGTTTGGAATGTGTGTTTTGTGGTGGCTCTCATTTCAGCTTTGTGCTCAGGAGGACGCTGTGATGTTCTGTGACAGAGGGATGGTATGATGGGGAAGTGGTGAGCAATGGGGATCTGGGGTTTCATTCAGTCAAATCGGAGTCTGATGAGACGCTCATGGACAGCCCGCCTGGAACGGGAATTTGCTGCCTGCCTCATCCTTTCCTCCTCCTTCTCTTCCTCTCCTCTTCCTCCTCCTCCTCCTCCTGAGGTGGTCCCGCAACCCCTGGTGGCAAGGGCTGTGCCTTCATGATGGCCACGTTGTGGAGTATGCAACAGACCACCACAAAATGGGACACACGCTCTGGCAACTAATGGAGGGCTCCTCCCGAGTGGCCAAGGCAGCGGAACCATTGCTTCAGCAGCCCGATGGTCTGCTCGATGATGCTCCTCATGGCAACATGGTTGTCATTATATGATTGCTGGCCATGAGTGGTGGGGTTGTGGTGGGGAGCCATCAGCCAGGTGCAGAGCGGATAGCCCTTGTCACTGAGCAGCCACCCTCGAGTTTGATGTGGTGGCTGGAATTTTGCTGGCACACTGAATTGGTGCAGGATGAAGGCATCATGACTGCTACCAGGATAGTGGACATTAACTGTCAGGATGTGCTGGGCGTGGTCTCACAACAACTGCACATTAAGTGAGTGGTAGCCTTTGCAGTCATGGAACATCTCAGCATTGTTGCATGATGCCCGCAAAGCCACATGGGTGCAGTCGATGCCGCCCTGCACCATGGGAAAGCTCGCTATCCTGACAAAATCACATGTGCGCTCATCCTGTTCCGAGAGAAGACAATGAAGTCCCTTTTCATGGAGTAGAGAGCCTCTGTGACCTCCCAGATGCAGCGATGGACGGCAACCTGGGAGATGTTAGCTATGTCTCCTGTTACAAACTAGAAGGATCTGCTGGTGAAAAAAGTTGAGGACCATGGTGACCTTGATGGCCACTGGGAAAGCTATCGTTGCCTTGCTCAGAGGCCGCAGGTCTTGTTGCAGGAGGTGTCAAGAGTTCTGTGACCACCTCCTTGGTGAAGCAGAGCCTCCTAATACACTGCTCTTCACTTAAGTGGAGGTAAGAGAAGTGCTCTTGGAAGACCCTAGGTGGGTAAGGCCTCCTGTTGAGAGCCCTCCTGCCCCTCCTCCTCCTCCCTCTGTGAGCATCTTGTCCTCTTCTTCGCTGCCTCCACTCCATCTCCCTATGATACTCGAGTGCGAAGGGGACTGCAAGTAGAGCCCCCATGACTGTGAGCAAGTGTTGTGAGTAGAAGCCTTTAAGATGAGAATCAAGGTGTTCTCCACTTGCACCAACACTCCCTGTGACCTCAGCAACTTTAAACAAGTTTGGAAAGCTCCAAGAGTTGCAGAAACTTAGACAGAAACAGTAAAACTGAGAAACCATGTCAGATGCAAGTTGTCGATGGTGATCCCTTTAAATAGCGTTGCTGGGGGCTCCTTCCTGCTGCTGAACACTTGGTCAGCTGGTTGTGATTAGGAGAAGGCGGTAAGCTTATTGGCGACGTCCAAAACGGCAGATCGTGCGTCAAATCAGCATTGCACACTCATTGACATCACGATCTGCCTAATCTTAATATCTGTAGTGAGCGCAGCCAACGGCAGCGCTGCCGACCCGTCGTAAGTGTGCAGAAGTGGGCGGAAGTGAGTCGGTCGCCATTTTTTCTTCAA
The DNA here is from genome assembly GCF_052327205.1 of Somniosus microcephalus. Taxonomy (NCBI): domain Eukaryota; kingdom Metazoa; phylum Chordata; class Chondrichthyes; order Squaliformes; family Somniosidae; genus Somniosus; species Somniosus microcephalus. Next base: position 152,008,198 of record NC_140993.1, on the reverse strand, counting down.
AATGGGCCTTAACGGTGGGCGCTAAATCCCTGAATTTCTAGGCCAATGTGTTTATTGGCAACTACAACTCTATTTGAAGAAACATTTATTGAGGTCTACTGACCTTACAATTTGTGATGTATTGTACAGTATATTAATACCTCAAAGGTAGGCTTTTCAATTAAATGTTTTAATCAAAGCAATGCAGGTCTCAGTAGAATCAGAGAAGTGTAATTTGTTTTCTGAAATCTAGTGTGAAATACTTAGAAATGTATATATTATATTCATTGACAATCATTAACTTTTAATTTTTTTTAAATTTTGGCAGCTTTTTATGATCACTGTGGGGTGGAATGTTAATGTTAGCACAGAACATTTTTTTTATTTTGATATCCAGCAACAGCATCACTCATACCCAGGTCAGATATAGTGTGTCAGGTGAAGAAGAAAATGCTTCCCCAAAATTGCATTTTAACTCCAATACAGAAGTGGATTCCCCATCCACTGTTGTGGATTTTTCTATTTCCCACACTAGCCATGTGACAACTCATGTGAGATTGCTGATTTAAGACCAATTTGTGCAAAATTATGGGCAGTTTTATGCTATGGGCACACAGCCACTTGAAAGCTGAGTTGTGACTGCCCAAACTCATTTCATGAACTACAGTTGCAACTAATAACAACAGCAACTTGCATTTATATAGCACTTTTAACATAGTAAAACATTCTAAGATGCTTCACAGGAGTATAATCAGACAACAATTGACACAGAGCCAAAGAAGGAGTTATTAGGACAGGTTACTAAAAGCTTGGTCAAAGAGGTAAGTTTTAAGGAGTGTCTTAAGGAAGGAGGGAGAGGGGGGTGTGGGGGCAGTTTACCAGCAATATTCCAGCGTAATAGGGCATGTTTTTGTCAAGAACTGTGATTTGAATTAATTGCCGGCTCTGCGGAATGTCACAGCACAACCTGTGGAGGAGCAGGGAATGACTGACAGCAACTTCTGCATTTCCACGCTTATCTTTGCATGCGCTGATTCCAGAAGTTGCTGTCATTTTCAGAGGGGTAATGATGGTGAATGCTGACAGTTTCGCCGTCAATACCATCACAAAATCCGGGCCATAATGTATGATCATGTATGATCATGTATTTATATTTCTCAATGTTTCTGTTGACAAATTATAATATTAAAGTTGTCTTCTTCTGTGATAATGGCTTCACCGATGGGATGAAAATCTTTCTTTGATGGCTGTAAGGGGCCAAAATAAAGTAAACTAATCTCAGTTCAGTTTGTTACCTTGTGAGTGCAGGTGGACAGCAAAACCATGGTGTAGCAGGGGTTGCTCTTTAGTTCTGAAGGTTGAGGCAGATTATGAGGGCACCGTGGAGGGAGCTTTACATTGCTTCCAATCTTTTTTATAGGTTACTTGTTAGTGCTTGATTTTAATACTGGTAATGAGTGCAACATTCACAGGAGGGTCCTAAAGGAGGTGGAGAGGTTTCGGGAGTGACTTCCAAAGAGAGAGTGGGATCTAGGTGGCTGAAGGCATGACTGCCAATGGTGGGCAGAAGGGAGGGGGGATGTAGAGTCAGAGGAACCAAGTATTCAGAGGGTAGTTATGGCACTGGAGATTACAGAGATAGAGAGGAGTGAGGTCATGGAGGAATTTAATCACAAAAAATAGAATTTCATATTTAAGATATTTGGGATCAAGGAGGCAATATAAGTTGGTAAGGACAAGGGTGATGGGCAAGCAGGATTTGGTGAAGGATACAGGTAGCAGAATTTTGGATGTGCTTAAGTCTATGGAAGTGGGAGGCTGGCCAGGAGAGCATTGGAGTAATTGAGTCTAGACATGACAAAGACATGTATGAGGGTTTCAGTGGCAGATGGGGTGAAGACAGGTGATTTTATGTAGGTGGTCTTTGTCTTGAAGAGGATATGGGGTCAAAAACTCAGCTCAGGGTCGAACAGCACAATGAGATTGCATACTGTCTGGTTCAGCCTGAGACAGTGGCCAAGGTGGGAGATGGAGCTGGTGGTAAAGGTATGCAGTTTTTTCTGTGGGTCAAATACAATGGTTTTGGACTTCCTAATACTTCCAATAAGGGGAAGCTAGATAAGTACAGGAGGGAGAAAGGAATAGAGGATATGTTGATATGAACTAAGGTGGGAGGAGGCTCGTGAGAAGCATAAACACCAGCATAGACCTGTTAGGCCGAATGGCATGTTTCTGTGCTGTAAAACTATATGTAATTCTATGTAACTGGAGAAAATTACAGCTTAGCCAAGATTGGATGCCAAACAAGGAGTCTGACAGCACAGAGGTAGTGGAGGGGTTGAAAAAGACAGTGGAGAGGTAGAGCTGTATGTCATTGCCAAGGTGCAGCATGCAAATGAGGAAGAGAAGAGAACCAAGGATGAATCTTTCAGGATTCTGGAGGTGACAATGCAGGAATGAGGAAGAGAAGCCATGGCTAGAGATATTTAGCTATGATCAGGTAGGTAAGAATGGAACCATGTAACGGTAAATAAATACAAGTTGCTGTTGTTGTTGGTAGTCTCACAGAGATAAACAATGGAGGAAAGGCATTGGAAAAAGACGTGGTCAACCCTATCAAAGGCTGCAGAGAGAACAAGAAGGGATAATGCACCACAGTCATAGTCACAGAGAATGTAATTTGTGACTTTGGTTAAGGCTGATTTGGTGCAGTGGGAGAAACAGAAACCTGATTGGAAATATTCAAACAGGGAGTTTAGGAAAAGGTCAGCATGGGTCTGGGAGGTGAAAACAAGTTCATGGACCTTGGAGATGAAAGGGTGGTGGTTAGCGAGGACAGAGGGGTCGAGAGTCAGGTTTTTGAGGAACAGGGTTATGAGACTGTTTTGAAATGGAGAGGGGCAGTGCCTGAGGAGATTGAACCATTTACAATGTCAGCTAGCATGGGGGCCAATAAAAGAAGTTGGGTGATCAGTACTTTAATGGGAATAGGGTCAATGGAGCAGGAGGTAGGTCTCTGGAAGAGATGCGCTTAGAGAGGGCATCAGGGAGAGGGGGGAGAAACTAGAGAAAGAGAGAGGTTTAGACGGAGGATAGGACGGGAGTTGGAGAAGTTTGACTTGATGGGCAAGAGAAAGGGGGTAAGCGGCAAAAGCTGCTCAACAAATGGTCTCTAGGTCACAAATAAATCTATGAACTCCTTGAATTTTTTGTTACAGGTGAGGGGGCAGGGGAGCGGGGTTTAAGGAGGTGGTAGCAAAAAAAGGAGCCTGTGGTTACCTTTGCCCTCCAGGATGATCCTACAGTAAAGGTAGCTTTGGTAGTGGAGACAAAAAAAATCTATTAGCACATTGCGTTCAAACCTATTTTCTATGTACTGGACAAAAGTTTTTCTTTAAAGTCATGTACAGAACGTTGATAATCCTAAATAAATGTAATTTTAATTTGTTTTGACCAAGAACTGAATAGTTGTGACATTCTTATTACAATGTTTAGAAATGTGAAAAAATGCAGCATAACAATATTAATCTGGGTACTGTATTTACCTTTCAATGCTAACTCTCACCGTTTTCAATATCTGTATGGTGACTGCGCTGTCTCTCCTTTCTAAAATCCTGGCTCAGCTCCTTATTATTCCTTGGAGAAAAATATTTTACGTTCAACTGTTTCAAATGTATTAATATGAAATTAGTAATTTATGTCACAAGATCTTAATAAATGATGGCCAATGGGTAGTATTCTTCTAGCCAAGCTTTCTGACATTGAAACCCTTCCAAAGAATCTGCCAAATCGGTGCAGTTACGCGAATTGAATGCATATACATAACAGAAGGAGCGTTTCCATTTGGAGACTATTTGTTTGCACATATATATATGTTAATAAACAAGTAGCGTTGCAGGTTGATAAGGAAGTAAGCAGCAGTGCCATCTTTTGCATTGAATGTGCGTGCGCCTTGTTTCTCCACCCTGGCCCTGGATTGTAGAACGAGGAAGTGAGTGTGTGAGCCGGGAGCTCGCGCTCCGCCTTCCTTTGCTGCAGCCCGGGCGTGACGCTGCTTCCTTCCAACATGGCGCTGGAGGGTCGGTAATGGAGGAGCTTGGCGTTCGGCACAATTCCTCTCCCCACTAGAGCAGGAAAGCTCCGGTTATATACAGTACAGCGGGCTCGCAGCTCCCGCCCGGTTCGGCGGCATCGTCTTTTTCCTTTCGTTGCCTCCCCCCCCCTTTTGCTGTTCGCGCTGTTCTTAAGGGGTAAAGAGAAAGAGGGAAGAACAAATTAATAATATTCGGAAAATCCAGCAGGAGAGAGGGAGAGAAAGAGCCCTGGGCCGCTTCGAGTGGGCAGCGCGTCATGTATGAAGGGAAAAAGACGAAGAACATGTTTCTCACCAGGGCGCTTGAGAAGATTTTGGCTGATAAGGAGGTGAAGAAGGCGCATCACTCTCAGCTGCGCAAAGCCTGCGAGGTGGCACTGGGTGAGAGAGGAATCTTTCATATATTTATGATGATGATAGACACAGTACACTGAAGTTTCAATTTACAAAGACACTGTGAATATTAACAAAGCAATTGGTAATGATGACAATGTAAATACAAGTCCTTATGTATATGCGTACATGCATAGGCTTGTGTCAAACAAGTGCAGGGCCCAAGCCCATACTGTAATTTCGTGGTGTGTATTTACAAATACATGTGTTTATATTTTAACACAAAATAAATTCATCCCTGACGTTTCAGTATTTTTAAAACACATAAATATCAAAAATAAGCTGAATGGAAGATATTGACAAGATTCAGACCAAGTAACACAAAAGGAGACAAGTATTCTGTAAGCTTTGTTTACAAGTGGGAAGTTCATGGTAACTGGGATAGGGCTGATAGTAATTTTAATGGCAGTGTGGTGCTAATAAGAATATAGATGGCATATGCCTCCCTATTCTACATGCGTGTTGTGGGGAGGGGAAGAGAGAGAGAGACAGAAAGGGTGAAAAAGACATTTACTGTCAATTGATCTGGGAATGGGGCCTTGACTAGGTGACAAGTCAGTGAATAGAAAACGAATTTTGTTATCTACCTTATAAGGGTTTATATTAATTACCCAGAAAGTTAAATATATAGAATATATATAAAATGAAAACCATAGCAAGATCAAATAATACTAGGTGAGAACAGACTAGGAAGGAGCAACCTTGTACATTTGAATGATTCAAGATGACACACAGCTATTTAAATGACACACAATTATTTAAATTCATTGGGAATGAAATTTATTTAAACATAACAGCAAATTAAGTGTGTCTGCATAGAGGTACAAATATTTTGATGTAAAGTTTTGTGAAGTGCAGGCCAAGCTGACACTGGGAGAAGCACAAGGTTACATTGCAGAGGAGTTCAAATAAAAGTGCACAAAGTCTGTGTCAGGCTAGGGAGTGAACATTTTTAGATGTAAAAATTCAAAGTTATTTGTATAACCAATTATAAAGGAAATGAATGTAAAACAATACAGAGACGAAGGCTAGAGGTAAAGGAAAAAGTCATTCACATAGAATAAGTCTGGGGAATCAGGTGTATTTTATGTTTCCATTGGATGCTGATCTTTACAGCAGTAAGTATATCAGCTGGTGATTGTCTCTGATTTACTGTAAAATGAAATGAGAATAAATAGATTTGAACAGCTATTTTCAGGTGAGGAATAGTAATATAAGTGAGGTAATGTATTTAATCAGTGAGGCGATTAATATTTTACTGGAAGTGTTAAATTGATCGAGAACCTTGTTTTACTACGTAAAGATGCTTTATAAATGCAAGTTGTTTGTATTCACTATGGAATTTGACATTGCTTTTCATGTCGTGCAAATAAATTGTGTAACTACTGTAGCTAATTGAACTATAGATGCATTTACTGCAAACAATACATAAGGCTCAGAGAGGTGTTCACTGATGTGAAGGTGTACAATTAATATTTGAAGCAAAGTACTATATGATCATCCATGACATTTTCCAGTTATTTATACTGTGTACACACACACGAGTTTCGAGTGACTCATCTCATTCGGAGTTCCTCCATTCATTCAGGTTGTTGCTGCTGATCACATTTTCAGGCTATATGAGCAGTTGTATTTTTTGTGAAACACTGTAGACCCGGGGATCTTTAATGAGGAGGTCACAAAAGGTGGAGGATTTGGGTGGGTACTGAGGGATATATGTATGTGTGTTAACCTTTTCAGACTAATGCCCTTGAGAATAGACCTTGGAGTAATGGCAAATTACAGTAGGTTAATACCTGATTGGGAAGGCCTTGGTTAGTATGCATTTTTTTGAGTGTACTAAGTATGTTGAATAAAGAGAGTAATAATACAACTGATGCAGTCTGGTCTTGGTATGTCCATCAGAAGAGTGGTTTGGTTTGATTTTTGAAGAAGAACTGAAATCGAATGTACAAATTAATTGAACAAAATGCTGACCAAGTCTGCAGTGTGTGGAAACTGTAGGAGATGTTACTTAGCTAAATTAATTATTCATTTAATCAACCTTTCATTCTAACACTAGAACATTCTATAACATGGTACAGTTTGTTTTAGGTGTATTGATTGCTTTCCCAAATAATATTTCAAATTTTATTTTACTGTAACCTCTCTGCCTTATCACCATTTATACAAAAGCACAGCAGGGAGTACATAGATATTGGTGAGATTAGAGCCTCTGACAACATGATCTATCCAGCCTCATTGTATCAGCATTAGCAGGCATTGCTGTAGTTTTCAAGTTCTGGTTTTATGTGGTTGTGTATAAACAGATTAAAAATAAAAAATGTCAAATGAACATTTTTTATTGTACCAAGAATCCCTCTTTTGAAAAGTAATTATATTTCATGTACCACTTTAGAATTGAAATGTATACTTTTCAAGATATGTAATGTGGTTACGGATACATGTTTGCTCTCTTTTGTCAGTTAATATTTTGCGTAGCTCAGGGAGATGATATGGGTTCAGTAATACAGTATTGTAAATTCTGCTGCAGTCGAATGGGGAGCAGAAGGGCTGGGTTTCGCCGTGTCCACCCAGAGTAATTGATTTGCTGTTATATTTGTAATTTGTAAGCTTCTCGTTCCCTCACGTTTGATCATACTTTAATTAGAATGCATAGCCTTTTTTTGCTGCTGAAGAGAGGGCGTAGGGTTTGGTTTGCAGGGAAGATTTCACATGGGTTGCTATATCTAAGTAGGTAATTATGCGTTGTCATGTATCCGATAGCGAAGGAGGATGACAAAGTCTGTTGAACGTGTTTTTCTGCTCTGCAGCAAATTGTCTTGTCAGAATAACAGCATCCCTTTTCATGCACTTCGGACTCTATTTCGACTGTTGAATCTCGGGCGCATTGACTGTAAACTAAGTCCAATCCAAAGTCCTTTTTAAAATGTATTATAAATCACTTTCTTGATGAAAGAGGAGTGTATTACTGAGTCAAAGGAATTGTATTTAAATCATGGGCAGGTGTTTGGAAGTGCATAGTAGGGAAAACGTGTATTTTCTGTCATTGATGTTGGTGAACCTTGTATTGAAGTGGAGAGATGTCGAAATGGTACGATCTAATTTAATCGGTTAATGTTTTACTTCCGGGTAGAGTAATAAAATGCACGACACAACATATCGCTTTCTCTGTTTGCTGGTTTATTTACTTTGTCTTTTAATCCGGGTACTTAGATTTTGTAGATTCGTGACAATTTTCTTTCAATTTCACCTAAAAATGTTAACAACATCATTGCCGTGCGATTGTGTTGTGAACAGGTTCATTCGTTTTTACCCAGAAAGAAGACAAAGGGAAAAAATAACTCTTCATCTCTTGGTACTGTAGCAGTATCAGCAACATACTGCATGAAAAATACTGCTAGGATCTTTCACCATATGTTGCTAGGATTGCCAACAAAATAATCGCTTCAATTTTGTTTTTAAGGTAGTATTACAATAGTGTTAAAAGCACCAATGTAACCATCTTTCTAGTGAGTTATAAAGTAACTATGACGTCTTGAAAGTATATTGTACTAGTCAAAGGTGTTGTGATTTCATTATGAGCCAATATAATGCTGTATAATGCCTTTTGGGGGATATTTAGGCATGACCCTAATTTTGAATGCGGATGGGTGGTCCTGACTTGTTTTGCTTAAAAGATTGTGCACCATCAAGGTGGGCTTTTTGTTTTAATGCATGCTGCAAAGGAGAGAATTCTACTAATTATGATGGCGAGTGGGGCATGTTCTCTTCTCTCCTTCCTCCCCATAAAAGTCCAGAGACACTGCAGGCAAAAGCTGGTGTAATATCCATACATAAGCCAATCTGTTGTGGTGGTGTAGGCACTAAAGTGAAGCTAAGTACTTAATCTAGTTGAAAGTGAAAATGAATCTTTGTCGCTGTCTAAATGTTTTAAGTTGAAGTTTCTACTTCATTTTACAATGGGATTTGTTAAATGCATTTGTTTTATATTGAAGTAGAAATAATTTTCAGATGATTTGAGCCACTTTTAATCCTATTTGTTGTCATGTTATTTCATTTGTGATAAAACAGTAAATGATTGGGTAACTTAATAATTCGTATCAGTGAAGGTGACTATTAGTTTTTTTTAATAGAGGATAACCAGCCAAGTCTTTTATGTTAGTGTAAAAAGGAGGGGAGGGGTGATCAGGATTTGATTAGCAATTGAGAATACCTGTGGTTACTGTTTACTAATGAATTGTGTCAGAAATAACCAATCCATTCCTATCGGAAAATAATGCATGGTATAATTTGCAGGAATGTGGTATTAACAGGGTTGATCTTAAATCAGACTTCACTGTAGCTGTGAACTTTTTTTACTTCCTAAGAAAAACACTGTTTACATTAAAATAACTATACAGTAATGGCTACCCCAGAAAGATTTCAAAAGCAGGTATTTTTGACCAGTGAATCCAAGACGTATAGTAATGCTGACAGTGTTTAGGTGTGGCAGTTTGTTTATTGATGTGCTTGGGACATTGGTGGCTTCTGTGAGTATGACCAGATTATACATAATGTACAGAGGAAAAAACCATGCACATACAATAGTTTGGAATTGACAAGAATTACTACAATTTGATTTGCCAGTAGTATATGAAGAATGCTGATATAGATATTGAAGTAAGTCTGAAAATGAATTGAAACTTAGTAAAGACTCTTTTTGGATGTACCAATATTGAAATATGCTTGTCCTCACCTCCCATTGCTTTTTATCTCTGTGCTATCTGTATTGTAAATTGCTTTGATTGCATTGGTGCACTGCTTCTTGACAACAATTATTGCAGAGCTCAAAGCAGACACACTGTCCTAGAAATAAATTCCTGACATTAGACACAAAAGGGGAACATTACCAAATATTCTTCTTCCAGTCGTTTTCCATCTTCTGTGCATGTACAACGTTTTTAATCCTGACTTTTGCATTTTCTGTGTACTACAGGAGTTCAGAGAACTCTGGGCTACTAGGGATGGGCAATAAATACAGCTTTTCTAGGGTTGTCTACATCCCAAGAACAAATAATTAAAAAATAAAAGGTATTTCTGTGTCTCTGGTCCAGCTGAATTGTTCAGGGTGGCAAATTAAGTTACTAACTTTTAATGGTATAAGCTGTATTGTAAATTTTAATTTCTGTTTACCATTAAATGACTGACTGTTGGCACTGCTAATTCTATTTTCTAAAAAAAATCCATTCATAGTATGGTGCAAAAACAATAGCTAGTATTGAATAAAAGACATTAAGTCAAGCTTTTATTTTTCTGTCACCAAAATTGTTATGCATAATTGAGAATTTATGTTCATATTTAATGTTTTATTAAATAATTGTTTGTGAATGAAACATATTTCCTCTTATTAAAGTGAAATGAATGTCCTTTTCCCAATAGTTAGAATTGTGTGGTACACTTGAAGGCTTTTTGTCTGTAAATTAGGATACCCAGGCACTTAGCAACAATAATAACTTGCAATTATGTAGTGCGTTTAACATAAAAAACATTCCAAGGCACTTCACAACTGGAAAGCGGTAGAGGAACAAATAGTACGCCATGGAGTGACAGATTCGAATGGGTGAGCAAATGCCTGGTTGAAAAGATGGGTTTTGAGAAGATAGAAGATGTTTAAAGGAGAGAGAGAGGTGCAGAGATGCGGGGTGGGGGGAGATGGGGCGAGTTCTGGAGAAATGGACCAAAGTAGCTGTAGGCTCTACCTCCAGGGTTGAGGTGAATGGGGGGGGGGGGGGAGGTTCACAAAACCACTGAAGGGTGCAGGAGGGGTTATGAAGCTGGAGAACACTGCAGAGGATGAGGTGAGACTGGAAAGAAAGAAATAACTTGTGCCTTTCATGACCTCAGGATGTCCCAAAGTGCTTCACACCCAAGGAAATACTTTTAAAGTGTAGTCACTGTTGTAATGGAGGGAAACTTGGCAGCATAGCAAGCTCCCACAAACCGTGTGATTAATGACCAGATAATCTGTTTTAGTGATGTTGGTTGAGGATAAATGTTGGACAGGACACTGGGCAACGTGCCATGTCATCTTTTACATCTACCTGAAAGGGCAGATGGGAAATCCGTTTAATGTCTCACCTGAAAGACAGCACTGCTGACGGACCTGTACTGGAGTGTCAGCCTAGATTATGTGCTCAAGTCTTTGGAGTGGGGCTTGAACCCATGTCCTTCTGACTCAGAGGAAAGAGTGCTGCCACTGAGCCAAGACTGACACCAAGGTTGACTGGAAGGGTTTGAAGATGAGTACAAGGATTTTAAATTTAATACGTAGGGGGACAGGTAATCAGTGTAAATCAGTGATAATGGGAGCAATGGACATTTAGTGTGGTACTGGATACGGGCAGCTGTATTTCAGACAAGTTGGAATTTTTGGAGAGCGAAGGATGGGACACCAGCAACGAGGGCATTAGAGTAAATACTAGACTCTAGACAAAGGCATAGCTAAAGGTTTTAGCAGCAGAGGGGCTGAAGTAAGGGCAATGTTGCAGAGGTAGAAATAAGTGGTTTTGACAATAAATAAGATATGGGATTTGAAGCTCAGCTCTGGGTTGAATAGAACATCAAGGTTTTGCATGGTTAGGCTCACCTGAGTGGCTGTGGAGGGGAATGGTATCAGTGGCAAGGTGGCAGAGTTTATGGTGGGGGTCAAAAATGATGATTCAGTCTTCTTGATGCTAAGTTGGAGAAAGTTATAATTCATCTATGACCATATATTGGAGAGGCAAAATCTGACTGCAGTTGAGAGAGCTGGGTGTCATTAGCATGTGTATGAAAACTAACCCGATGCTTGTGGATGGTGTCACCAAGTGACAGCATATAGACGAGGAAGTGGAGGATTGCTGTGAATAGATCCTAGGTGACGGGGCATGACAGGAAGCTGTTGCTCTAGATGCACTGGCTACCTTTGGGTTGGTAGCAGTCCGATCCATCAGAGTTTCGCCAAGTATTTACATTACAGTGCCAGCGGTGGCTCAGTTGGTAGCACATTATCCTCTGAGTCGGAAGGTTGTGAGTTCACGTCCCACTCCAGAGACTTGAGCACAAAAATCTAGGCTGACACGCCAGTGCAGTGCCGAGGGAGTATTGCACTGTCGGAGGTGCCGTCTTTCGGATGAGACGTTAAACCAAGGTCCCGTCTGCTCTCTCAGGTGGGCGTAAAAGGTCCAGTGGCACTATTTCGAAGAAGAGCAGGGGAGTTATCCCTGGTGTCCTGCCCAATGTTTATCCCTCAATCAACATAACAAAACAGATTATTTGGGCATTATCACATTGCTGTTTGTGGGAGCTTGCTGTGTGCAAATTGGCTGCCGCATTTCCTACATTACAACAGTGACTACACTTCAAAAGTACTTAATTGGCTGTAAAGTGATTTGGGACGTCCTGAGGTTGTGAAAGGGACAATATAAATGCAAGTCTTTTTTTCGTTATTATGTACTTAGGAGTTTGTTTCCAGTCGGATCATCCTGGAATGCAAAGACAACCCTCGGCTTCTTTTCTCTACTGCAAACTGTCTTCTTAAATGCCTCTCCCCAGTGTCACCTGCAATGGTTTCTCTTCCAGCACTGGCACCATTAGCTCTAGTGTCCCCCAAGGATTTATCCTTGGCCCCCTCTTATTTTTCATATACATGCGGTCCCTCAGCGACATCATCTGAAAACGCAGCATTAGTTTCTGCATGTACGCTGACTACACCCAGCTCTACCTCACCACCACGTCTCTTGACCCCTCCACCATTTCCAAATTGTCAGGCTGCTTGTCTGACATCCAGTACTGGGTGAGCAGAAATTTCCTCCAACTAAACATTGGGAAGACTGAAGCCATTGTCTTCAGTCTGTGCCACAATCTCTGTTCCCTAACCACTGACTCCATCCCTCTCCCTGACAATTGTCTGAGGCCGAACCAGACTGTTCGCAACCTTGGTGTTGTATTTGACCCCGAGATGAGCTTCTGACCACATATCTGCGCCATCACTATGACTGCCAATTTCCATCTCTAGAACATCGCTCGACTCCGCCCCCTGCCTTAGCTCATCTCCTGTTGAAACTCTCATCCATGCCTTTCATAGAATCATAGAAAGTTTACAGCACGGAAGGAAGCCATTTCAGCCCATCGTGTCGGCGCCGGCCAACAAAGGGCTATCCAGTCTAATCCCATTTCCCAGCTCTTGGTCCGTAACCCTGCAGGTTAGAGCATCCCAAGTGCAGAGCCCAGTACTTTTTAAATGTGGTTAGGGTTCCTGCCTCTACCACCCTTTCAGGCAGTGAGTTCCAGACCCCCACAACCCTCTGGGTGAAGAAATTTCCCCTCAAATCCCCTCTAAACCTTTCACCAATTACTTTACATCTGTGTCCCCTGATTTTTGACCCCTCTGCTAAGGGAAATAGGTCCTTTTTATCCACTTTATCTATGCCCCTCATAATTTTATACACCTCAATAAGGTCTCCCCTCAGCCTCCTCTGTTCCAAGGAAAACAGACCCAGCCTATCCAGTCTTTCCTCATAGCCAAGATTCTCTACTCCTGACAACATCCTGGTAAATCTCCTCTGTACCCTCTCTAGTGCAATCACATCTTTCCTGCAATGTGCTGACCAGAACTGCACGCCGTACTCTAGCTGAGGCCTAACTAGTGTTTGTTACCTCTAGAATTGACTCTTCCAATGCACTCCTGGCTGGCCTCTCACATTCTACCCTACATAAACTTAAGGTCATCCAAAACTCTGCTGCCCGTGTCCTAACTCGCATCAAGTCCCATTCACCCATCATTCCTCTGCTCACTGACCTACATTGGCTCCCAGTTAAGCAACGCCTTGATTTTAAAATTCTCATCCTTGTTTTCAAATTCCTCCGTGGCCTCGCCCCTCCCTATTCTGTAATCTCCTCCAGCCCCACAACCCTTCGAGATATCTGCACTCCTCTAATTCTAGTCTCTTTTAAGCATCCCTGATTTTAATTGCTCCATCATTGGTGGCCGTGCCTTCAATTACCGAGGCCCTAAGTTCTGGAATTCCCTCCCTAAACCTCTCCGCCTCTTTACCTGTTTCCTTCTTTAAGACGCTCCTTAAAACCTACCTCTTTCATCTGCCCTAATATCTCCTTAGGTGTCAAATATTGTTTTGTAACACTCCTGTGAAGTGCCTTGGGACATTTTACTACATTAATTAAAGGCACTATATAAATACTTGTTGTTGTAGTTAGTAGTAGTGTCGTAGTTGTGCATCTCTAGTTTCAGACAAGAAACAAGGAACAATTCAGTTCATTGTCACCTGAACTCTTTGGGAGTGTCACCAAATTCTATGTGCAATGTATAGAGCCTGAGCTTTAATTACTTTGTGTTGCAGTTTTGAAATCTCAATAGATTTGTTAGAATGTCCTTTTACTTCACAGTGACGACATCTATCCACTTGTGCAAATAAATGTTCAGTAGCTATAGGTGTCTTAGTTATAAAATGACTAATGATGCATTTTAGTACTGTAATAGTTGAAGGTGCATTTAGAAAACTGTATTTTTGCTATAAAGTTATTAATGTTGCTTTGGTGAGCTGGGTGCTCATTTTCCTCCCTTTCCCCATCCAAAATTGGAAAACACCAAGCTTTCTGTTAGTATTTCTGTTGTTTCTGTAGTCTGTCATAGTCCACGTTGTCTGAAATCTAGATAGTAAAGACAACATGTACCGTGGTGCTTCCTGATTTTTGTTTGAAAAGGAAGTCCTTCTATGTGATGAAATGGCTGTCAACAAATACCACAGCGTAATATTGTTGCTATATTCTAGGTCAATCAGTATACAGTAATGAAAGTTACCAGTGGAAGATTATTATATCCCAAGTTATTACTTTTACAATATTTATTATAAATCTGAAATTATAATTGCTTAGTGAATTTGTTGCAACAAATCGTTTCTTTCTGTTTTTATTAGTTACAGCCTTGTTTATAATGTGCTATTATATAATCCTGTGTTGGAGTTTGATATATTTAGAATTATGTGTGGGAAGCGGTATATTTAGCTGGTTATTATGTATTGGTAAGTTTGTGCCACATAGTGATAGACACGCACCCCAGAGTATTAGACATGAAATATTTTTGTCTGTAATCATTCTTGACAATATCCTCCCGAGATGCACAATCTTTCTGTGTGGATTAAAATATGGAGGCATATAAAGGTTTTTTTTCTTTAACTACCTGTACATTTAAAATTGATGCAAAATGAGAGTTGACTGGTGTAACTTATGAGTTGACTAGAAAAGTCTTTTATTTTTTGGAGTGATTATTTGCATGAACATGCTGCATAGTCTTCTGCGCGCAGATCGGGTTGGGGGGGGGGTTGTTGAGAGAGAGAGAGAGAGAGAGGGAATCGGGGGGAGGGAGAGAGAGAGAGAGAGAGAGAGAGAGGGAATCAGAGAGAGAGGGAATCGGGGGGGAGAGAGAGAGAGAGAGAGGGAATCGGGGGGGGAAGAGAGAGAGAGGGAATCGGGGGGGGGAGAGAGAGAGAATCGGGGGGAGAGAGAGGGAATCGGGGAGAGAGCGAGAGGGAATCGGAGCGAGAGGGAATCGGAGCGAGAGGGAATCGGAGCGAGAGGGAATCGGAGCGAGAGGGAATCGGAGCGAGAGGGAATCGGAGCGAGAGGGAATCGGAGAGAGAGCGAGAGGGAATCGGAGCGAGAGGGAATCGGAGCGAGAGGGAATCGGAGAGAGAGGGAATCGGAGAGAGAGGGAATCGGAGAGAGGGAATCGGAGAGAGAGGGAATCGGAGAGAGAGGGAATCGGAGAGAGAGGGAATCGGAGAGAGAGGGAATCGGAGAGAGAGGGAATCGGGGAGAGAGAGGGAATCGGGGAGAGAGGGAATCGGGGAGAGAGGGAATCGGAGAGAGAGGGAATCGGAGAGAGAGGGAATCGGAGAGAGAGGGAATCGGAGAGAGAGGGAATCGGAGAGAGAGGGAATCGGAGAGAGAGAGAGGGAATCGGAGAGAGAGAGAGGGAATCGGAGAGAGAGAGAGGGAATCGGGGGGGGAGAGAGAGAGAGAGAGAATCGGGGGGAGAGAGAGAATCGGGGAGAGAGAGAGAGGGAATCAGAGAGAGGGAATCGGGGGGGGGGGAGAGAGAGAGAGGGAATCGGGGGGGGGAGAGAGAGAGGGAATCGGGGGGGGGAAGGAGAGAGAGAGAGAGAATCGGGGGGAGAGAGAGAGGGAATCGGAGAGAGAGAGGGAATCGGGGAGAGAGAGAGAGGGAATCAGAGAGAGAGGGAATCGGGGGGGGGGGAGAGAGAGAGAGGGAATCGGGGGGGGGGAGAGAGAGAGGGAATCGGGGGGGGGGAAGGAGAGAGAGAGAGAATCGGGGGGAGAGAGAGGGAATCGGAGAGAGAGAGGGAATCGGGGAGAGAGAGAGAGGGAATCAGAGAGAGAGGGAATCGGGGGGGGAGAGAGAGGGAATCGGGGGGAGAGAGAGAGGGAATCGGGGGGGGAGAGAGAGAGAGAGAGAGAATCGGGGGGAGAGAGAGAGAGGGAATCGGAGAGAGAGAGGGAATCGGAGAGGGAGAGAGAGGGAATCAGAGAGAGAGAGGGAATCGGAGAGAGAGGGAATCGGGGAGAGGGAGAGAGAGAGAGAGAGAGAATCGGAGAGAGGGGGAATCGGGGAGAGAGAGAGAGAGGGAATCGGGGAGAGAGGGAATCAGAGAGAGAGAGAGGGAATCGGAGGGAGAGAGAGAGAGGGAATCGGAGGGAGAGAGAGAGAGGGAATCGGGGAGAGAGAGAGAGAGAGGGAGTCGGAGAGAGAGAGAGAGGGAATCGGAGAGAAACAAAATCTCTCCACCTAAAGAAAGCCTGTGGTCCAGACAACATCAAAAATGAAATGCTCAAGTTCAGCAATATGGAGATGCAGGGTGCGGTACTCAAGTTATTCAACATCATATTACGTTCAGGCTGTTTTCCCGATATCTGGTGCCAAGGACTCATCTCTCCCATATATAAAAGTGGAAACAAATCAGACCCAAATAACTACCGTGGCATCTGTGTCAACAGTTGTCTAGGGAAGTTATTCTGCAGTATTCTAAATAGTAGATTGCTGGATTTTCTTAACAAACATAATATCCTTAGAAAAAATCAAATAGGCTTTCTTCCAAAACACCGCACCACCGACCATATCTATACCCTTCACACTCTCATTGAAAAACATATACACCAAACAAAAAATGGGAAAATATTCGCTTGTTTCATTGACTTCAAGAAAGCTTTTGACTCTATCTGGCACGAAGGGCTCTATTACAAACTTCTTCAGTGTGGAATAGGGGGCAAAGTCTATGACCTTATTAAATCGATGTATCTGAAAAATAAATGCGGTGTCAAAATTGGAGACAAACGCACCGGTTTCTTCACCCAGCGAAGAGGCGTCCGGCAGGGCTGCAATTTGAGCCCGACCCTGTTCAACATATACATAAATGAGTTAGCAGACATGCTGGAGCAAAGCGAGTCACCGGGTCTCTGTCTCCTAGATGGGGAAGTGAAATCCCTGTTCTATGCGGACGACCTGGTTCTGCTGTCTCCCACAGAACAAGGATTACAGCAACAATTAGACCTACTCGACAAATACTGCCAAAATTGGGCCCTGACAGTAAATCTAAAGAAAACCAACATCATGATTTTTCAAAAAAGGCCCAGATGTCAGGAAAACAAATACCAGTTTACTCTCAGTGATACCATCATAGGACACACTATGAGCTACACTTACCTTGGTCTAACCATCACAGCATCAGGGAGCTTCAGCATAGCAGTGAATGCACTAAAAGAAAAAGCCCGAAGAGCCCTATATGCAATAAAAAGAAAATTCTACAACATCCAAATTCCAATCAAAATCTGGCTCAAAATATTTGACAGCATAATCCTGCCCATTGCGCTGTACGGTAGTGAAGTATGGGGCCCACTCAATCACCATAGCTACACTAAATGGGAAAAACACACAGGAGAAGCCCTACATGCAGAATTTTGCCGAAGCATTCTTCGCACCCAAAGGAAAACACCAACAAATGCATGTAGAGCCGAACTAGGCAGATACCCACTGATAATAAACATCCAAAAACGAGCACTAAACTTTCTAAATCACCTCAAATCTAGTTCCCCAGACACCCTTCATTTTAAAGCCCTCCAGACCCAAGAGCTGAACCCAGAAATGAGTCCCCTGAGTCAGCTGCTACTGAAACTAAGTACTCCTACTCAGCCGGACCCTGACCAGTCCCAGACCAACACTGCCCTCCAAACACCAATCTGAGTGAACCAAATCATTAAACAGTGCAAAGAAACCTACCTGGAACATTGGAACAAAATAACCAAAAGCTAAAGCAGATTAGAATGTTACCGGGCCCTAAAAAGAGAATATAAACTGGCAGACTATCTCACGACCATCAGAGACACAAAACAGAGACAGACCCTCACCAGGTACAGACTAAGCGACTACCAACTGGCAATTGAAAAAGGAAGATACAAGAAATCCTGGCAGCCTAGAGAGAATAGAATATGTGATCAATGTCTGGCCGGCGAGGTTGAGACAGAGATGCACTTCCTCCTAAAATGTGAAAAATTCAACAAAACAAGAAACATATATTTTGACAAGCTCAGCCAAACAACCCCAGATTTCAAAGAATTGGATGACCTGTCAAAATTAAGATTAGCCCTGGGAGAAGGAGACAGACCATACCTTGGTGCCCAATATGTAACAACATGTCACAACCTGAGGAACAGTGAGGGACTAACGAGCACACCAATAAAATATATAAACATTAAGAATGTTTAAATCAATACCGAATGTACCCAACGACTGTTTAAAAATTAATACTGAATGTACCCAATGAGGGTCAACGACTGTTTAAATTAATATTGTCTGTACCCAACGAAGGTCAAAATTGTTTGACACCTACAGAATGTTGGAAAACTGTACTTTTTGTTATGTAAGCTTTGGCAATATGGTTCCCTGTAAACTTTCATGCCAATAAAGCATTTGAATTGAATTGAATTGATAGAGAGAGAGAGAATCGGAGAGAGAGGGGGAATCGGGGAGGGAGAGAGAGAGAGAGAGGGAATCGGAGAGAGAGAGAGGGGGAATCGGGGAGAGAGAGAGAGAGAGAGAGAGGGAATCGGAGAGAGAGAGAGAGAGAGGGAATCGGAGAGAGAGAGAGAGAGGGAATGTGGAATAGGGGGCAAAGTCTATGACCTTATTAAATCAATGTATCTGAAAAACAAATGCGGGGTCAAAATTGGAGACCAACGCACCGATTTCTTCACCCAGAGAAGAGGCGTCCGGCAGGGCTGCAATTTGAGCCCGACCCTGTTCAACATATACATAAATGAATTAGCAGACATGCTGGAGCAAAGCGAGTCACCAGGTCTCCGTCTCCTGGATGGAGAAGTGAAATCCCTGTTCTATGCGGACGACCTGGTTCTGCTGTCTCCCACAGAACAGGGATTACAGCAACAACTAGACCTACTCGACAAATACTGCCAAAATTGGGCTCTAACAGTAAATCTAAAGAAAACGAACATCATGATTTTTCAAAAAAGGCCCAGATGTCAGGAAAACAAATACCAGTTTACCCTCAGTGATACCACTATAGGACACACTATGAGCTACACCTACCTTGGTCTAACTATTACAGCATCAGGGAGCTTCAGCATAGCAGTGAATGCACTAAAAGAAAAAGCCCGAAGAGCCCTATATGCAATAAAAAGAAAATTCTACAACATCCAAATCCCAATCAAAATCTGGCTCAAAATATTTGACAGCATAATCCTGCCCATTGCACTGTACGGTAGTGAAATATGGGGCCCGCTAAATCACCAAAGCTACACTAAATGGGAAAAACATACAATAGAAGCCCTACATGCAGAATTCTGCCGAAGCATCCTTCGCACCCAAAGAAAAACGCCAACAAATGCATGCAGAGCCGAACTAGGCAGATACCCACTGATAATAAACATCCAAAAACGAGCACTAAACTTCCTAAATCACCTCAAATCTAGCTCCCCAGACACCCTTCATTTCAAAGCCTTTCAGACCCAAGAGCTAAACCCAGAAAAGAGTCCCCTGAGTCAGCTGCTACGGAAACTAAGTACTCAGCCGGACCCTGACCAGCCCCAGACCAACACAGCCGTCCAAACACCAATCCGAGTGAACCAAATCATTAAAAAATGCAAAGAAACCTACCTGGAACATTGGAACAAAATAACCGAAAGCCAAAGCAGATTAGAATGTTACCGGGCCCTAAAAAGAGAATATAAACTGGCAGACTACCTCACGACCATCAGAGACACAAAACAGAGACAGACCCTCACCAGGTACAGACTAAGCAACCACCAACTGGAAATTGAAAAAGGCAGATACAAGAAATCCTGGCAGCCTAGAGAGAATAGAATATGCGATCAATGTCTGGCTGGCGAGGTTGAAACAGAAATGCATTTCCTCCTAAAATGCGAAAAATTCAACACATCAAGAAACATATTATTCAACAAGCTAAGCCAAACAACCCCAGATTTCAAGGAATTGGATGACCTGTCAAAATTGAGATTAGTCCTAGGAGAAGGAGACAGACCATACCTTGGGGCCAAATATGTAACAACATGTCACAACCTGAGGACTGTTTAAAATTAAGACTGTTTAAAATTAATATTGAACGTACCAAATGAAGTAGAAAGACTGTTTAAAATTAATATTGTTTAAAAGTAATATTGTATGTACCCAACAAATGTCAAATCGATTGACACCTACAGAATGTTGGAAAACTGTACCTTTTTGCTATGTAAGCTTTGGCAATATGGTTCTCTGTAAACTTTCATGCCAATAAAGCATTTGAATTGGAATTGGAATTGGAATTGGGAAGGAGAGAGAGAGAGAGAGGGAAGGAGAGAGAGAGAGAGGGAATCAGAGAGAGAGAGGGAATCAGAGAGAGAGAGGGAATCAGAGAGAGAGGGAATCAGAGAGAGAGGGAATCAGAGAGAGAGGGAATCGGGGGGAGAGAGAGGGAATCGGAGAGAGAGGGGGAATCGGAGAGAGAGAGAATCGGAGAGAGAGAGAATCGGAGAGAGAGGGAATCGGAGAGAGAGAGAGACTCCCCAGACACCCTTCATTTCAAAGCCTTTCAGACCCAAGAGCTAAACCCAGAAAAGAGTCCCCTGAGTCAGCTGCTACGGAAACTAAGTACTCAGCCGGACCCTGACCAGCCCCAGACCAACACAGCCGTCCAAACACCAATCCGAGTGAACCAAATCATTAAAAAATGCAAAGAAACCTACCTGGAACATTGGAACAAAATAACCGAAAGCCAAAGCAGATTAGAATGTTACCGGGCCCTAAAAAGAGAATATAAACTGGCAGACTACCTCACGACCATCAGAGACACAAAACAGAGACAGACCCTCACCAGGTACAGACTAAGCGACCACCAACTGGAAATTGAAAAAGGCAGATACAAGAAATCCTGGCAGCCTAGAGAGAATAGAATATGCGATCAATGTCTGGCTGGCGAGGTTGAAACAGAAATGCATTTCCTCCTAAAATGCGAAAAATTCAACACATCAAGAAACATATTATTCAACAAGCTAAGCCAAACAACCCCAGATTTCAAGGAATTGGATGATCTGTCAAAATTGAGATTAGTCCTAGGAGAAGGAGACAGACCATACCTTGGGGCCAAATATGTAACAACATGTCACAACCTGAGGACTGTTTAAAATTAAGACTGTTTAAAATTAATATTGAACATACCAAATGAAGTACAAAGACTGTTTAAAATTAATATTGTTTAAAAGTAATATTGTATGTACCCAACAAATGTCAAATCGATTGACACCTACAGAATGTTGGAAAACTGTACCTTTTTGCTATGTAAGCTTTGGCAATATGGTTCTCTGTAAACTTTCATGCCAATAAAGCATTTTAATTGGAATTGGAGAGAATCGGAGAGAGAGAGAGGGAATCGGGGAGAGAGAGAGAGAGGGAATCGGGGAGAGAGAGAGAGGGAATCGGGGAGAGAGAGAGAGGGAATCGGAGAGAGAGAGAGAGAGAGAGGGAATCGGAGAGAGAGAGAGGGAATCGGAGAGAGAGAGAGAGAGAGGGAATCGGAGAGAGAGAGAGAGAGGGAATCGGAGAGAGAGAGAGAGAGAGAGGGAATCGGAGAGAGAGAGAGAGGGAATCGGAGAGAGAGAGAGAGAGAGAGGGAATCGGAGAGAGAGAGAGGGAATCGGAGAGAGAGAGAGAGAGAGGGAATCGGGGGGAGAGAGAGGGAATCGGGGGGAGAGAGAGGGAATCGGAGAGAGAGGGGGAATCGGAGAGAGAGAGAATCGGAGAGAGGGGGAATCGGAGAGAGAGAGAGAGAGAGAGAAGCGGAGAGAGAGAGAGGGAATCGGAGAGAGAGAGAATCGGAGAGAGGGGGAATCGGAGAGAGAGAGAGAGAGAGAGAAGCGGAGAGAGAGAGAGGGAATCGGAGAGAGAGAGAGGGAATCGGAGAGAGAGAGAGGGAATCGGAGAGAGGGGGAATCGGGGAGAGAGAGAATCGGGGAGAGAGAGGGAATCGGGGAGAGAGAGAGAGAGAGAGAGGGAATCGGAGAGAGAGAGAGGGAATCGGAGAGAGAGAGAGAGAGGGAATCGGAGAGAGAGAGAGGGAATCGGAGAGAGAGAGAGGGAATCGGAGAGAGAGAGAGAGAGGGAATCGGAGAGAGAGAGAGAGAGAGAGAGGGAATCAGAGAGAGAGAGAGAGGGAATCGGAGAGAGAGAGAGGGAATCGGAGAGAGAGAGAGGGAATCGGGGAGAGAGAGAGAGAGGGAATCGGAGAGAGAGAGGGAATGAGAGAGAGCGAGGGAGGGAATCGGAGAGAGAGAGGGGGAGGGAATGGGGGAGAGAGGGAATGGGGGGAGAGGGAATGGGGGAGAGAGAGGGAATGGGGGAGAGAGAGAGAGAGAGAGGGAATCGGGGGGAGAGAGGGAATCGGAGAGAGAGGGGGAATCGGAGAGAGAGAGAATCGGAGAGAGAGAGAATCGGAGAGAGAGGGAATCGGAGAGAGAGAGAGAGAGAGAAGCGGAGAGAGAGAGAGGGAATCGGAGAGAGAGAGAGGGAATCGGAGAGAGAGAGAGGGAATCGGAGAGAGAGAGAGGGAATCGGAGAGAGAGAGAGGGAATCGGAGAGAGAGAGAGGGAATCGGAGAGAGAGAGAGGGAATCGGAGAGAGAGAGAGGGAATCGGAGAGAGAGAGAGGGAATCGGAGAGAGAGAGAGGGAATCGGAGAGAGAGAGAGGGAATCGGAGAGAGAGAGAGGGAATCGGAGAGAGAGAGAGGGAATCGGAGAGAGAGAGAGGGAATCGGAGAGAGAGAGAGGGAATCGGAGAGAGAGAGAGGGAATCGGAGAGAGAGAGAGGGAATCGGAGAGAGAGAGAGGGAATCGGAGAGAGAGAGAGGGAATCGGAGAGAGAGAGAGGGAATCGGAGAGAGAGAGAGGGAATCGGAGAGAGAGAGAGGGAATCGGAGAGAGAGAGAGGGAATCGGAGAGAGAGAGAGGGAATCGGAGAGAGAGAGAGGGAATCGGAGAGAGAGAGAGGGAATCGGAGAGAGAGAGAGGGAATCGGAGAGAGAGAGAGGGAATCGGAGAGAGAGAGAGGGAATCGGAGAGAGAGAGAGGGAATCGGAGAGAGAGAGAGGGAATCGGAGAGAGAGAGAGGGAATCGGAGAGAGAGAGAGGGAATCGGAGAGAGAGAGAGGGAATCGGAGAGAGAGAGAGGGAATCGGAGAGAGAGAGAGGGAATCGGAGAGAGAGAGAGGGAATCGGAGAGAGAGAGAGGGAATCGGAGAGAGAGAGAGGGAATCGGAGAGAGAGAGAGGGAATCGGAGAGAGAGAGAGGGAATCGGAGAGAGAGAGAGGGAATCGGAGAGAGAGAGAGGGAATCGGAGAGAGAGAGAGGGAATCGGAGAGAGAGAGAGGGAATCGGAGAGAGAGAGAGGGAATCGGAGAGAGAGAGAGGGAATCGGAGAGAGAGAGAGAGAGAGAGGGAATCGGAGAGAGAGAGATCATTTATGTATATGTTGAACAGGGTCGGGCTCAAATTGCAGCCCTGCCGGACGCCTCTTCTCTGGGTGAAGAAATCGGTGCGTTTGTCTCCAATTTTGACCCCGCATTTGTTTTTCAGATACATTGATTTAATAAGGTCATAGACTTTGCCCCCTATTCCACATTGAAGAAGTTTATAATAGAGCCCTTCGTGCCATATAGAGTCAAAGGCTTTCTTGAAGTCGATGAAACAGGCGAATATTTTCCCATTTTTTGTTTGGTGTATATGTTTTTCAATGAGGGTGTGAAGGGTATAGATATGGTCGGCGGTGCGGTGTTTTGGAAGAAAGCCTATTTGGTTTTTTCTGAGGATATTATGTTTGTTAAGAAAATCAAGTAATCTACTATTTAGAATACTGCAGAATAACTTCCCTAGACAACTGTTGACACAGATGCCGCGGTAGTTATTTGGGTCTGATTTGTTTCCGCTTTTATATATGGGGGAGATTAGTCCTTGGCACCAGATATCGGGAAAACAGCCTGAACGTAATATGATGTTGAATGTATCTGAAAAACAAATGCGGGGTCAAAATTGGAGACAAACGCACCGATTACTTCACCCAGAGAAGAGGCGTCCGGCAGGGCTGCAATTTGAGCCCGACCCTGTTCAACATATACATAAATGAATTAGCAGACATGCTGGAGCAAAGCGAGTCACCAGGTCTCCGTCTCCTAGATGGAGAAGTGAAATCCCTGTTCTATGCGGACGACCTGGTTCTGCTGTCTCCCACAGAACAGGGATTACAGCAACAACTAGACCTACTCGACAAATACTGCCAAAATTGGGCTCTAACAGTAAATCTAAAGAAAACCAACATCATGATTTTTCAAAAAAGGCCCAGATGTCAGGAAAACAAATACCAGTTTACCCTCAGTGATATCACTATAGGACACACTATGAGCTACACCTACCTTGGTCTAACTATTACAGCATCAGGGAGCTTCAGCATAGCAGTGAATGCACTAAAAGAAAAAGCCCGAAGAGCCCTATATGCAATAAAAAGAAAATTCTACAACATCCAAATCCCAATCAAAATCTGGCTCAAAATATTTGACAGCATAATCCTGCCCATTGCACTGTACGGTAGTGAAGTATGGGGCCCGCTAAATCACCAAAGCTACACTAAATGGGAAAAACATACAATAGAAGCCCTACATGCAGAATTCTGCCGAAGCATCCTTCGCACCCAAAGGAAAACGCCAACAAATGCATGCAGAGCCGAACTAGGCAGATACCCACTGATAATAAACATCCAAAAACGAGCACTAAACTTCCTAAATCACCTCAAATCTAGCTCCCAGACACCCTTCATTTCAAAGCCTTTCAGACCCAAGAGCTAAACCCAGAAAAGAGTCCCCTGAGTCAGCTGCTACGGAAACTAAGTACTCAGCCGGACCCTGACCAGCCCCAGACCAACACAGCCGCCCAAACACCAATCCGAGTGAACCAAATCATTAAAAAATGCAAAGAAACCTACCTGGAACATTGGAACAAAATAACCGAAAGCCAAAGCAGATTAGAATGTTACCGGGCCCTAAAAAGAGAATATAAACTGGCAGACTACCTCACGACCATCAGAGACACAAAACAGAGACAGACCCTCACCAGGTACAGACTAAGCGACCACCAACTGGAAATTGAAAAAGGCAGATACAAGAAATCCTGGCAGCCTAGAGAGAATAGAATATGCGATCAATGTCTGGCTGGCGAGGTTGAAACAGAAATGCATTTCCTCCTAAAATGCGAAAAATTCAACACATCAAGAAACATATTATTCAACAAGCTAAGCCAAACAACCCCAGATTTCAAGGAATTGGATGATCTGTCAAAATTGAGATTAGTCCTAGGAGAAGGAGACAGACCATACCTTGGGGCCAAATATGTAACAACATGTCACAACCTGAGGACTGTTTAAAATTAAGACTGTTTAAAATTAATATTGAACGTACCAAATGAAGTACAAAGACTGTTTAAAATTAATATTGTTTAAAAGTAATATTGTATATACCCAACAAATGTCAAATCGATTGACACCTACAGAATGTTGGAAAACTGTACCTTTTTGCTATGTAAGCTTTGGCAATATGGTTCTCTGTAAACTTTCATGCCAATAAAGCATTTTAATTGGAAATTGGAATTGGAGAGAGGGAATCGGAGAGAGAGAGAGAGAGAGAGAGAGGGAATCGGAGAGAGAGAGAGAGGGAATCGGAGAGAGAGAGAGGGAATCGGAGAGAGAGAGACTGTTTAAAATTAATATTGTTTAAAAGTAATATTGTATATACCCAACAAATGTCAAATCGATTGACACTTACAGAATGTTGGAAAACTGTACCTTTTTGCTATGTAAGCTTTGGCAATATGGTTCTCTGTAAACTTTCATGCCAATAAAGCATTTGAACTGAACTGAACTGAACTGAGGGGGAATCGGGGAGAGAGAGAGAGAGAGAGAGGGAATCGGAGAGAGAGAGGGAATGAGAGAGAGCGAGGGAGGGAATCGGAGAGAGAGAGGGGGAGGGAATGGGGGAGAGAGGGAATGGGGGGAGAGGGAATGGGGGAGAGAGAGGGAATGGGGGGGAGAGAGAGAGAGAGGGAATGGGGGAGAGAGAGAGAGAGAGAGAGAGGGAATGGGGGAGAGAGAGAATCGGAGAGAGAGGGAATGGGGGAGAGAGAGAGAGAGAGGGAATGGGGGAGAGAGAGAATCGGAGAGAGAGGGAATCGGAGAGAGAGAGAATCGGAGAGAGAGGGAATCGGGGAGAGAGAGGGAATCGGAGAGAGAGAGAGAGAATCGGAGAGAGAGAGAGAGGGAATCAGAGAGAGAGAGAGGGAAAGAGAGAGAGAGGGAGGGAATCGGAGAGAGAGAGGGGGAGGGAATGGGGAGAGAGGGAATGGGGAGAGAGGGAATGGGGAGAGAGGGAATGGGGGAGAGAGGGAATGGGGAGAGAGAGAGGGAGAGGGAATGGGGGAGAGAGAGAGAGAGGGAATGGGGGAGAGAGAGGGAATGGGGGAGAGAGAGGGAATGGGGGAGAGAGAGAGAGAGGGAATGGGGGAGAGAGAGAGAGGGAATGGGGGAGAGAGAGAGAGGGAATGGGGGAGAGAGAGAGAGGGAATGGGGGAGAGAGAGAGAGGGAATGGGGGAGAGAGAGAGAGGGAATGGGGGAGAGAGAGAGGGAATGGGGGAGAGAGAGGGAATGGGGGAGAGAGAGAGAGGGAATGGGGGAGAGAGAGAGAGAGGGAATGGGGGAGAGAGAGAGGGAATGGGGGAGAGAGAGAGAGGGAATGGGGGAGAGAGAGAGAGGGAATGGGGGAGAGAGAGAGAGGGAATGGGGGAGAGAGAGAGGGAATGGGGGAGAGAGAGAGAGGGAATGGGGGAGAGAGAGAGGGAATGGGGGAGAGAG
This sequence comes from Somniosus microcephalus, assembly GCF_052327205.1. Taxonomy (NCBI): domain Eukaryota; kingdom Metazoa; phylum Chordata; class Chondrichthyes; order Squaliformes; family Somniosidae; genus Somniosus; species Somniosus microcephalus. Next base: position 151,981,223 of record NC_140993.1, on the reverse strand, counting down.
AGAGAGGGAATGGGGAGAGAGAGAGAGGGAATGGGGGAGAGAGAGAGAGAGGGAATGGGGGAGAGAGAGAGAGGGAATGGGGGAGAGAGAGAGGGAATGGGGGAGAGAGAGAGAGGGAATGGGGGAGAGAGAGAGGGAATGGGGGAGAGAGAGAGGGAATGGGGGAGAGAGAGAGAGGGAATGGGGGAGAGAGAGAGAGGGAATGGGGGAGAGAGAGAGAGGGAATGGGGGAGAGAGAGGGAATGGGGGAGAGAGAGAGGGGGAATGGGGGAGAGAGAGAGGGAATGGGGGAGAGAGAGAGAGGGAATGGGGAGAGAGAGAGAGGGAATGGGGGAGAGAGAGAGAGGGAATGGGGAGAGAGAGAGAGGGAATGGGGGAGAGAGAGAGGGAATGGGGGAGAGAGAGAGAGGGAATGGGGAGAGAGAGAGAGGGAATGGGGGAGAGAGAGAGAGAGGGAATGGGGGAGAGAGAGAGGGAATGGGGGAGAGAGAGAGAGGGAATGGGGGAGAGAGAGAGGGAATGGGGGAGAGAGAGAGGGAATGGGGGGAGAGAGAGGGAATGGGGGAGAGAGAGAGGGAATGGGGGAGAGAGAGAGGGAATGGGGGAGAGAGAGAGAGGGAATGGGGGAGAGAGAGGGAATGGGGGAGAGAGAGAGGGAATGGGGGAGAGAGAGAGGGAATGGGGGAGAGAGAGGGAATGGGGGAGAGAGAGAGGGAATGGGGGAGAGAGAGAGAGGGAATGGGGGAGAGAGAGAGAGGGAATGGGGAGAGAGAGAGGGAATGGGGGAGAGAGAGAGAGGGAATGGGGGAGAGAGAGAGAGGGAATGGGGGAGAGAGAGGGGATGGGGGAGGGGGGAGAGAGAGAGGGAATGGGGGAGAGAGAGAGGGAATGGGGGAGAGAGAGAGGGAATGGGGGAGAGAGAGAGAGGGAATGGGGGAGAGAGAGAGGGAATGGGGGAGAGAGAGGGAATGGGGGAGAGAGAGAGAGGGAATGGGGGGAGTGAGAGGGATGGGGGAGAGAGGGAATGGGGGAGAGAGAGAGGGAATGGGGAGAGAGAGAGGGAATGGGGGAGAGAGAGGGAATGGGGGAGAGAGAGAGGGAATGGGGGAGAGAGAGAGGGAATGGGGGGAGAGAGAGGGAATGGGGGAGAGAGAGAGGGAATGGGGAGGTGAGAGAGGGAATGGGGGAGAGAGAGAGGGAATGGGGGAGAGAGAGGGAATGGGGGGAGAGAGTGAGGGAATGGGGGAGAGAGAGGGAATGGGGTGAGAGAGAGGGAATGGGGGTGTGAGAGTGGGATGGGGGAGTGAGAGAGGGAATGGGGTGAGAGTGTGGAATGGGGGAGAGTGAGAGGGAATGGGGGGAGAGAGAGTGGGAATGGGGGTGTGAGAGAGGGAATGGGGGAGAGAGAGAGGGAATGGGGGTGAGAGAGAGGGATTGGGGGTGTGAGTGGGAATGGGGGGGTGAGAGTGGTTGGGGGTGTGTGGTTGGGGTGTGAGGGGAATGGGGGAGAGTGTGGAATGGGGGGTGAGAGGGAATGGGGGGGAGAGAGAGGGAATGGGTGAGTGAGTGGGTTGGGGGGAGAGGGAGGGAATGGGGGAGAGGGAGGGAATGGGGGAGAGGAGGGAATGGGGGTGGGGGTGAGAGTGTGGGTTGGGGGAGAGTGTGAGGGGATGGGGGTGAGAGTGGGATGGGGGAGAGAGAGGGAATGGGGAGAGAGAGAGGGAATGGGGGTGAGAGAGAGAGGAATGGGGGTGAGTGAGGGAATGGGGGGGTGAGAGAGTGGGAATGGGGGAGAGAGGGAATGGGGAGAGAGGGGATGGGGGGAGTGGAATGGGGGTGTGTGAGTGGGATTGGGGTGTGTGTGGGTATGGGGGGTGTGAGGGTATGGGGGTGTGTGTGTGTGGGTGGGGGTGTGTGGTGGGATGGGGGGTGTGTGGGGTTGGGGGGTGTGTGGGTGGGGGTGTGTGTGTGGGTTGGGGGGGTGTGAGTGGGATTGGGGTGAGAGTGTGGGAATGGGGGAGAGAGAGTGGGAATGGGGGTGAGAGAGAGGGAATGGGGTGAGTGAGAGGGAATGGGGGTGAGTGTGTGAGGGAATGGGGGAGAGTGAGTGGGAATGGGGGGAGTGTGAGGGAATGGGGGGAGAGGGATGGGGGGAGTGGGGGGATGGGGGGTGTGGGGATTGGGGGTGGGTGGGATGGGGGTTGGGGAGTGAGTGGGAATGGGGTGTGAGTGAGTGGGTTGGGGGTGTGTGGTTGGGAGTGGGAATGGGGGTGTGTGAGAGTGGGAATGGGGGAGAGAGAGTGGGTATGGGGGGAGTGAGAGTGGGTTGGGGGTGTGTGGGTTGGGGGTGTGTGGGTTGGGGGTGTGTGGGGGTTGGGGGGGTGTGGTTGGGGGTGAGTGTGTGGGATGGGGTGTGTGTGTGAGGTAATGGGGGTGTGAGTGGGAATGGGGGTGTGTGTGAGGGAATGGGGGGTGTGTGGGTTGGGGTGTGTGTGGGTTGGGGTGTGAGTGGGTTGGGGGGTGAGTGGGTTGGGGGTGTGTGTGGGTTGGGGGTGAGTGAGTGGGTTGGGGGTGTGTGAGTGGGATGGGGGTGTGAGTGAGGGTATGGGGGTGTGTGTGTGTGGGTTGGGGGGTGTGTGTGTGGGAATGGGGGGTGTGAGTGAGGGTTGGGGGGTGAGTGTGTGGGATGGGGGTGTGAGTGTGGGTTGGGGGTGTGTGTGTGGGATGGGGGTGTGAGTGTGGGATTGGGGGAGAGTGAGTGGGAATGGGGGAGAGTGTGTGAGGGATGGGGGTGAGAGAGGGATGGGGGTGGGTGTGTGGATGGGGTGGGGGTGTGGATGGGGGTGTGGGTGTGTGGGTTGGGGGTGGGTGTGTGTGGGTTGGGGGTGTGAGAGGGGGTTTGGGGGTGAGTGAGTGGGGATGGGTGTGGGTTGGGGGTGTGTGTGGGTTGGGGGGGTGTGAGTGTGGGTTGGGGGGGGGTGTGTGTGGGTTGGGGGTTGTGGGTTGGGGGTGTGTGTGTGGGATGGGGGGTGTGAGTGTGGGTTGGGGGGTGTGTGTGGGAATGGGGGAGTGAGTGAGGGATGGGGGTGAGTGTGTGGGTTGGGGGAGTGTGAGAGTGGGATTGGGGGTGAGAGAGTGGATTGGGGGGTGTGTGTGAGGGAATGGGGGTGTGTGTGTGGGTTGGGGGTGTGTGTGTGGGTTGGGGGGTGTGTGTGGTTGGGGGGGAGTGTGGGTTGGGGGGGTGAGTGTGGGAATGGGGGGTGTGAGTGAGGGATGGGGGGGAGAGAGTGGGAATGGGGGTGTGAGGTTGGGGGTGTGGGGGTTGGGGTGAGTGTGGGTTGGGGGGAGTGTGTGTGGGAATGGGGGTGTGAGTGTGGGTTGGGGGGTGTGAGTGTGGGTTGGGGGTGTGAGGGGGATGGGGGGGTGAGTGTGGGTTGGGGGTGAGTGTGAGGGATGGGGGGAGTGTGTGGGATGGGGGTGTGTGTGGGTTGGGGGAGTGGGATGGGGGGTGGGGGTTGGGGGGGTGTGTGTGTGGGTTGGGGGGTGTGTGTGGGTTGGGGGGGGGTGGTGTGTGTGGGTTGGGGGGGTGTGTGTGGGATGGGGGGTGTGAGGGGTTGGGGTGAGAGAGTGGGTGGGGGTGTGAGTGAGGGATTGGGGAGAGTGTGGGTTGGGGGGAGGTTGGGGGAGTGGGGGTTGGGGTGTGTGGGATGGGGGAGTGTGTGAGAGGGAATGGGGGGTGTGAGTGTGGGATGGGGGAGTGTGAGTGTGGGAATGGGGGGGTGAGTGAGGGATGGGGGTGAGAGAGGGGAATGGGGTGAGTGAGAGGGTTGGGGTGAGAGAGTGTGGGATTGGGGGGGTGAGTGAGTGGGAATGGGGGAGAGGGAATGGGGGAGAGTGAGGGGGAATGGGGGTGAGAGGGGTATGGGGGTGTGGTGAGGGATGGGGGTGAGTGTGAGGGATGGGGGGAGAGTGAGGGATGGGGGAGAGAGTGGGATGTGGGGTGTGAGGGATGGGGGAGAGAGAGGGAATGGGGGTGAGTGAGAGGGAATGGGGGAGAGAGAGTGGGAATGGGGGGTGAGAGGAGGGTATGGGGGAGTGGGGGTTGGGGGGTGAGTGTGAGGGAATGGGGGGGTGTGAGAGTGGGAATGGGGGGGGGAGAGAGTGTGGGATGGGGGGGAGTGAGAGGGATGGGGGAGTGTGAGGGATGGGGAGAGTGAGGGAATGGGGGGTGTGTGTGAGGGAATGGGGGAGTGTGAGAGGGATTGGGGGAGTGGTTGGGGAGAGGGGGATGGGGGTGTGTGAGGGATGGGGGGAGTGTGAGTGGGTATGGGGGAGTGAGAGAGGGATGGGGGGTGTGAGAGTGGGTTGGGGGGGAGAGTGAGTGGGAATGGGGGGGAGAGTGGGAATGGGGGAGAGAGAGTGGGAATGGGGGGAGAGAGAGGGGAATGGGGGGGAGAGAGTGGAGGGAATGGGGTGTGGATGGGGGGGTGAGAGGGGGAATGGGGAGAGAGGGGGATTGGGGGAGAGAGGTGGGGATGGGGGTGAGTGAGAGGGAATGGGGGGAGAGTGTGGGAATGGGGGGAGAGTGGGATGGGGGAGAGTGAGGGATGGGGGAGTGAGTGGGTTGGGGGTGAGTGTGTGGGTTGGGGTGTGTGAGTGAGGGATGGGGGAGAGAGAGAGTTGGGTTGGGGGTGTGTGTGTGGGATTGGGGGTGTGTGTGTGGGTTGGGGGGTGTGAGTGGGTTGGGGGTGTGTGTGGGTTTGGGGGTGTGGGAATGGGGGGTGAGAGTGGGATTGGGGGGGTGTGTGAGTGGGTTGGGGGGAGTGGTGGGAATGGGGGGAGTGAAGTGGGTTGGGGGGGTGTGAGTGTGGGAATGGGGGGGGTGAGTGTGGGGTTGGGGGGGTGTGTGTGGGTTGGGGGGTGAGTGGGATGGGGGGTGTGTGGGATTGGGGGAGTGAGTGTGGGTTGGGGGTGTGTGAGGGTTGGGGGTGTGTGTGAGTGGGTTGGGGGGGTGTGTGTGTGGGTTGGGGTGTGTGTGTGGGTTGGGGGTGTGTGTGTGGTTGGGGGTGTGTGAGTGTGGGTTGGGGGTGTGAGTGTGGGTATGGGGGTGAGAGTGGTTGGGGGTGTGTGTGGGATGGGGGTGTGTGGGGTTGGGGGTGTGTGAGAGTGGGTTGGGGGTGTGAGAGTGGGTTGGGGGTGTGAGTGTGGGTTTGGGGTGTGTGAGGTGGGTTGGGGGTGTGGGAATGGGGGTGAGTGTGTGGGGGATGGGGGTGTGTGTGTGGGGTTGGGGGTGGTGTGTGTGTGGGTTGGGGGGGTGTGTGTGTGGGTTTGGGGGGTGTGTGTGGGTTGGGGGGTGTGTGTGGGTTGGGGGTGTGTGAGAGGGAATGGGGGAGAGAGAGAGAGGGAATGGGGGGAGAGAGAGAGAGGGAATGGGAGAGAGAGAGAGAGGGAATGGGGGAGAGAGAGGAGGGAATGGGGGAGAGAGAGCGAGGGAATGGGGGAGAGAGAGCGAGGGAATGGGGGAGAGAGAGAGGGAATGGGGGAGAGAGAGAGAGGGAATGGGGGAGAGAGAGGGAATGGGGGAGAGAGAGGGAATGGGGGAGAGAGAGAGGGAATGGGGGAGAGAGAGAGAGGGAATGGGGGAGAGAGAGAGAGGGAATGGGGGAGAGAGAGAGGGAATGGGGGAGAGAGAGAGGGAATGGGGAGAGGGAGAGGGAATGGGGGAGAGGGGAGAGGGAATGGGGGAGAGGAGAGAGGGAATGGGGGAGAGGGAGAGAGGGGGGTGAGGGAGAGAGAGGAATGGGGGAGAGAGAGGGAATGGGGGAGAGAGAGAGAGGGAATGGGGGAGAGAGAGAGAGGGAATGGGGGAGAGAGAGTGGAATGGGGAGAGAGAGGGAATGGGGGAGAGGGAATGGGGGAGAGGAATGGGGGAGAGAGAGGGAATGGGGGAGAGAGAGAGGGAATGGGGGGGTGAGAGAGAGAGAGAGAGAGAGGGATGGGGGAGAGAGAGAGGGAATGGGGGAGAGAGAGAGAGGAATGGGGGAGAGAGAGGGAGGGAATGGGGGAGAGAGAGAGAGGGAATGGGGGAGAGAGAGAGAGGGAATGGGGGAGAGAGAGAGAGGGAATGGGGGGAGAGAGAGGGAATGGGGGAGAGAGAGAGGGAATGGGGGTGAGAGAGGGATGGGGGAGAGAGAGGGAATGGGGAGAGAGAGGGATGGGGGAGAGAGAGAGAGGGAATGGGGGAGAGAGAGAGAGGGAATGGGGGAGAGAGAGAGAGGGAATGGGGGAGAGAGAGAGAGGGAATGGGGGAGAGAGAGAGAGGGAATGGGGGAGAGAGAGAGAGGGAATGGGGGAGAGAGAGAGAGGAATGGGGGAGAGAGAGAGAGGGAATGGGGGAGAGAGAGAGAGAGGGAATGGGGGAGAGAGAGAGGGAATGGGGGAGAGAGAGAGAGAGGGATGGGGGAGAGAGAGAGAGGGAATGGGGGAGAGAGAGAGAGAGGATGGGGGAGAGAGAGGGAATGGGGGAGAGAGAGAGGATTGGGGTGAGAGAGAGGGAATGGGGGAGAGAGAGTGGGAATGGGGGAGAGAGAGAGGGAATGGGGGAGAGAGAGGGAATGGGGGAGAGAGAGGGATTGGGGGAGAGAGAGGGAATGGGGGAGAGTGGGAATGGGGGAGTGAGAGGGAATGGGGGTGAGAGAGGGAATGGGGGAGAGGAGAGGGAATGGGGGTGAGAGAGGGATGGGGGAGAGAGGGAATGGGGGGGAGTGAGGGAATGGGGAGAGTGGGTTGGGGGTGTGTGAGGGAATGGGGGAGAGAGTGGGAATGGGGGAGGGAATGGGGGAGAGAGAGAGAGAGGGTTGGGGGTGAGAGGGAATGGGGGAGAGAGGGATTGGGGGAGAGAGAGAGGGAATGGGGGTGAGAGAGAGAGGGATTGGGGGTGTGAGAGTGGGAATGGGGGTGAGAGAGAGGGAATGGGGTGAGAGAGGGAATGGGGGTGAGAGGGATGGGGGAGAGAGGTGAGAGGGTTGGGGGAGAGAGGGATTGGGGTGAGAGGGAATGGGGGTGAGGGTTGGGGGAGAGAGAGTGAGGGAATGGGGGAGAGAGAGAGGGAATGGGGGAGAGAGAGAGGGAATGGGGGAGAGAGAGAGGGGGATTGGGGGAGAGAGAGGGAATGGGGGAGAGAGAGAGGGAATGGAGGAGAGAGAGAGAGAGAGGGAATGGGGGAGAGAGAGAGGGAATGGGGGAGAGAGAGAGGGAATGGGGGAGAGAGAGAGAGGGAATGGGGAGAGAGGGATGGGGAGTGAGTGAGGTATGGGGGAGAGTGAGGGAATGGAGGTGAGAGAGAGAGTGGGAATGGGGGAGAGACAAGAGGGAATGGGGGAGAGGGAATGGGGAGAGAGAGAGAGGTAATGGGGGAGAGAGAGAGGGAATGGAGGAGAGAGAGAGAGAGGGAATGGGATTTGAAATCTGGCTCAAAATATTTGACAGCATAATCCTGCCCATTGCACTGTACGGTAGTGAAGTATGGGGCCCGCTAAATCACCAAGCTACACTAAATGGGAAAAACATACAATAGAAGCCCTACATGCAGAATTCTGCCGAAGCATCCTTCGCACCCAAAGGAAAACGCCAACAAATGCATGCAGAGCCGAACTAGGCAGATACCCACTGATAATAAACATCCAAAAACGAGCACTAAACTTCCTAAATCACCTCAAATCTAGCTCCCCAGACACCCTTCATTTCAAAGCCTTTCAGACCCAAGAGCTAAACCCAGAAAAGAGTCCCCTGAGTCAGCTGCTACGGAAACTAAGTACTCAGCCGGACCCTGACCAGCCCCAGACCAACACAGCCGCCCAAACACCAATCCGAGTGAACCAAATCATTAAAAATGCAAAGAAACCTACCTGGAACATTGGAACAAAATAACCGAAAGCCAAAGCAGATTAGAATGTTACCGGGCCCTAAAAAGAGAATATAAACTGGCAGACTACCTCACGACCATCAGAGACACAAAACAGAGACAGACCCTCACCAGGTACAGACTAAGCGACCACCAACTGGAAATTGAAAAGGCAGATACAAGAAATCCTGGCAGCCTAGAGAGAATAGAATATGCGATCAATGTCTGGCTGGCGAGGTTGAAACAGAAATGCATTTCCTCCTAAAATGCGAAAAATTCAACACATCAAGAAACATATTATTCAACAAGCTAAGCCAAACAACCCCAGATTTCAAGGAATTGGATGATCTGTCAAAATTGAGATTAGTCCTAGGAGAAGGAGACAGACCATACCTTGGGGCCAAATATGTAACAACATGTCACAACCTGAGGACTGTTTAAAATTAAGACTGTTTAAAATTAATATTGAACGTACCAAATGAAGTACAAAGACTGTTTAAAATTAATATTGTTTAAAAGTAATATTGTATGTACCCAACAAATGTCAAATCGATTGACACCTACAGAATGTTGGAAAACTGTACCTTTTTGCTATGTAAGCTTTGGCAATATGGTTCTCTGTAAACTTTCATGCCAATAAAGCATTTTAATTGGAATTGGAATTGGAATTGGGAATGGGGGAGAGAGACAGAGGGAATGGGGAGAGAGGGAATGGGAGAGGGAATGGGGGAGAGAGGGAATGGGGGAGAGAGAGAGAGGGAATGGGGGGGAGAGAGAGGGAATGGGGGAGAGAGAGAGGGAATGGGGGAGAGAGAGAGGGAATGGGGGAGAGAGAGAGGGAATGGGGGAGAGAGAGGGAATGGGGAGAGA
>NC_140993.1:151947010-151969450 GCF_052327205.1 Somniosus microcephalus | reverse complement strand
GGACTAATCGTTTTCATCTCAGGGATCTGGCAGCCATTGTTTCACTGCCATTACTTCAGCTTCCAGCTCAAACTACTCTGCTTATCCAGATTTGAAGAAGTTAGTATCTCTTTTAAAAATAACATAAGATTTACCAAAAACGTTTTATAAGTACTTTCACTTTCATCTTTCAAGGTATTAAAAGGTAGAAATGTTGCCCGGCAGCAGATTGAGAGAGGGACACAGACAGGGCCCAAAAGCCTGGGACTCGATTTAAAATGTTGCCCGGCAGCAGATTCACAGAGGGACACAGAGAGGCCCCAAAGCCTCGCACTCGATTTAAACCGCCCGGCCCAAAACAGCCCTGGCAATGCCGGGCTCCCCCAGCTAGTAACATATGTGTAGGTACGCTCTATAACCTTTGATTGTATAGCTGGACAGAGAGACAGACAGAGAGACAGACAGAGAGACATATCTCTATATATATAAGACCTCTTCTGTCTGTCTGTCTGTCCGTCCATTCACTATACGTTTGAAAGTTATAGAGTGTACCTACGCGCACGTCACGTCAAAAGAAAGCTTGCGATTCCGGACCGGTCATAGGCATATTTACATTTCGGCCGGAATAAGATCACGCCCGCGGTATCCAAAAAACGTTCAACATTCCGCTCATTAGCATCTCATTAGCGACAGGTCGACCAATCGTACGGCGGGTTCCTGGCGCGTGCCATCCTACAGTTGAGTGTGGAGTGACTTGACGATTGACCAATCGGTGCGTGTGTGGGCGGGCCTTATCGTTCTGAACCGAGGTGAGTGGCTGCCATCTTGCTTCCATTCTTTTTCCTGCTTTCTGCGTCTTTCTTTTCAAATATACATTTCCAGCAAAATAAAATTGAATTTATTAAATTGTTTTTAAAAAAACTTCATTCATTTGTAAATATTTTTTCTAACCTGAACATTCTTTTTCCTACCTTTTCCCGTTTTTTTGTTAGGCCTGAAAGCCTGGGCCTTTCTTGCCCAGCCACGCCAGAGCTAGGGCTTCTGCTAAGCTCCTCACCCGCACCACCCCCCGTCACGTTACCCGGGGCAACGGCGTCAGCCACGAGCGTCAGGGTGCGCGCGCAGCAGGAGCAGCTGAGACGCGGCGTCGCTCTGTTCCGCGCTCGGCTCGGGCGGGGGGCGGGTCTCTCAGCCGCAATCGGCGATCTGGAGGGCGGGGCACCGGAGAGCGGGAGGGCAGGGCACCGGCGAGAGGGACGCCGCTGCTCGGGAGGGCAGGGGGCGGGGCTTGGGACATCGGGGGGGCAGCAGGCGGTACATCGGGGGGCGGGAGATCGGGGGACGGGACATCATGAGATCGCGGGCCCGGACGACAGATCGGGGGGGGCGGGGCTCGGGAGATCGGGGGGGCCACCCTCAGGGGGTGCGGGGCTACGGAGATCGGGTTGGCGGGACTCCGGAGATCGGGGGGGGGGCGGGGCTCGGGGGGTCGGGGCTCCGGAGATCGGGGGGCAGGGCTCGGGAGATCGGGGGGGCGGGGCTCGGGAGATCGGGGGGGTCGGGGCTCGGGAGATCGGGGGGGCGGGACTCGGGATATCGGGGGTGGGGCGGTGCTCGGGAGATCGGGGGGGCGGGGCTCGGGAGATCAGGCGGGGCGGGGCTCGGGTGATCGGGGGGGCGGGACTCGGGATATCGGGCGTGGGGCGGTGCTCGGGAGATCGGGGGGCGGGGTTCGGGAGATCGGGGGGTGCGGGGCTCGGGAGATCGGGGGGGCGAGGCTCGGGTGATTGGGGGGGCAGGGCTCGGGGACTCTCCCCCTTCCCTCCCCACCCCCTCCCTCCCCCTCTCCCCTTCCTCCCCTCCCCTTCCCCCCTCCCCTTCCACTCCCCCCTTCCCCCCTTCTCCCCCCCTTCCCCCCTCCCTTCCCCCCCTTCGCCTCCCCTTACCCCTCCCCTTCCCCCTCTTCCCCTCCCCCCTTCCACCCCTCCCCTTCCCCCCTTCCACCCCTCCCCTTCCCCCCCCTCCCCTTCCCCCCCTCTTCCCCCTCCCCTTCTTCCCCCCAGTCGCTCCCTCTCTTCCCCCCGTCGCTCTCTCTCTTCCCCCCCAGTCGCTCTGTCTCTTCCCCCCCAGTCGCTCTGTCTCTTCCCCCCCAGTCGCTCTCTCTCTTCCCCCCAGTCGCGCTCTCTCTTCCCCCCAGTCGCGCTCTCTCTTCCCCCCCAGTCGCGCTCTCTCTTCCCCCCCAGTCGCTCTCACTCTTCCCCCCCAGTCGCTCTCACTCTTCCCCCCAGTCGCTCTCTCTCTTCCCCCCCAGTCGCTCTCTCTTCCCCCCCCCCAGTCAATCTCTCTTCCCCCCCAGTTGCTCTCTCTTCCCCCCCAGTCGCTCTCTCTTCCCCCCCAGTCGCACTCTCTTCCCCCCCCCGTCGCTCTCTCTTGCCCCCCCGTCGCTCTCTCTTCCCTCCCCAAGTCGCTCTCTCTTCCCCCCAGTCGCTCTCTCTTCCCCCCAGTCGCTCTCTCTTCCCCCCCAGTCGCTCTCTCTTCCCCCCAGTCGCTCTCTCTTCCCCCCCAATCGCTCTCTCTTCCCCCCCAGTCGCTCTCTCTTCCCCCCCAATCGCTCTCTCTTCCCCCCCACAGTCACTCTCTCTTCCCCCCAGTCGCTCTCTCTTCCCCCCCAGTCGCTCTCTCCTCCCCCCGTCGCTCTCTCTTCCCCCCCGTCGCCCTCTCTTTCGCCCCAAGTCGCTCTCTCTTGCCCCCCCCAGTCGCTCTCTCTTGCCCCCCCAGTCGCTCTCTCTTTCCCCCCAATCGCTCTCTCCTGCCCCCCCAGTCGCTCTCTCTTCCCCCCAGTCGCTCTCTCTTCCCCCCCAGTCGCTCCACTTCCCCCCCTCTCCCTCACACTCCCCCCTCCCTCACACTTCCCCCCTCTCCCTCACACTACACCCCCCTCCCTCACACTCCCCCCCAGTCTCTCCCCTTCCCCCATCCTCCCTCGCCTTCCCACCCTTCCCCCGTCTTCCCCCCTCTTCCCCCCAGTCGCTCTCTCTTCCCCCCCCAGTCGCTCTCTCTTCCCCCCCAGTCGCTCTCTCTTCCCCCCCAGTCGCTCTCTCTTCCCCCCCAGTCGCTCTCTCTTCCGCCCCAGTCGCTCTCTCTTCCCCCCCAGTCGCTCTCTCTTCCCCCCCAGTCGCTCTCTCTTCCCCCCAGTCGCTCTCTCTTCCCCCCCAGTCGCTCTCTCTTCCCCCCCAGTCGCTCTCTCTTCCCCCCCAGTCGCTCTCTCTTCCCCCCCAGTCGCTCTCTCTTCCCCCCCAGTTGCTCTCTCTTCCCGCCCAGTCGCACTCTCTTCCCCCCCGTCGCTCTCTCTTGCCCCCCGTCGCTCTCTCTTGCCCCCCCGTCGCTCTCTCTTCCCCCCCAGTCGCTCTCTCTTGCCCCCCCCAGTCGCTCTCTCTTCCCCCCCCAGTCGCTCTCTCTTCCCCCAGTCGCTCTCTCTTCCCCCCCAGTCGCTCTCTCTTCCCCCCAGTCACTCTCTCTTCCCCCAGTCGCTCTCTCTCTTCCCCCCCAGTCGCTCTCTCTTCCCCCCCAGTCGCTCTCTCTTCCCCCCCAGTCGCTCCTCTTCCCCCCCAGTCACTGCACTCCCCCCCTCTCCCTCACACTCCCCCCTCCCTCACACTACCCCCCTCTCCCTCACACTACCCCCCCATCACACTCCTCCCCATTCTCTCACCCTCCCCCCTTCCCCCTCCCCTTCCCATTCTTCCCCCGTCTTCCCCCCTTCCCCCCAGTCGCTCTCTCTCTCCCCCAGTCGCTCTCTCTCTCCCCCAGTCGCTCTCTCTCTTCCCCCCAGTCGCTCTCTCTCTTCCCCCAGTCGCTCTCTCTCTTCCCCCCAGTCGCTCTCTCTCTTCCCCCCAGTCGCTCTCTCTCTTCCCCCCAGTCGCTCTCTCATTTCCCGCCAGTCGCTCTCTCTTTTCCCCCAGTCGCTCTCTCTCTCCCCCAGTCGCTCTCTTATCTCTCTTCCCCCAGTCGCTCTCTCATTTCCCGCCAGTCGCTCTCTCTTTTCCCCCCAGTCGCTCTCTCTTCCCCCCCAGTCGCTCTCTCTTCCCCCCCAGTTGCTCTCTCTTCCCCCCCAGTCGCTCTCTACTCCCCCCGAGTCGCTCTCTCTTCCCCCCCAGTCGCTCTCTCTTGCCCCCCCAGTCGCTCTCTCTTGCCCCCCCAGTCGCTCTCTCTTCCCCCCCAGTCGCTCTCTCTTCCCCCCAGTCGCTCTCTCTTCCCCCCCAGTCGCTCTCTCTTCCCCCCCAGTCGCTCTCTCTCTTCCCCCCCAGTCGCTCTCTCTTCCCCCCAGTCGCTCCCTCTTCCCCCCCAGTCGCTGCACTCCCCCCTCTCCCTCACACTACCCCCCCATCATACTCCTCCCCATGCTCTCACCCTCCCCCCTTCCCCCCTCCCCTTCCCCCCTTCTTCCCCCGTCTTCCCCCCCTTCCCCCCAGTCGCTCTCTCTCTTCCCCCCAGTCGCTCTCTCATTTCCCGCCAGTCGCTCTCTCTTTTCCCCCCAGTTGCTCTCTCTTCCCGCCCAGTCGCACTCTCTTCCCCCCCGTCGCTCTCTCTTTCCCCCCGTCGCTCTCTCTTTCCCCCCGTCGCTCTCTCTTGCCCCCCCGTCACTCTCTCTTGCCCCCCCGTCACTCTCTCTTCCCCCCCCAGTCGCTCTCTACTCCCCCCGAGTCGCTCTCTCTTCCCCCCGTCGCTCTCTCTTGCCCCCCCGTCGCTCTCTCTTGCCCCCCCGTCGCTCTCTCTTCCCCCCCCAGTCGCTCTCTCTTGCCCCCCCAGTCGCTCTCTCTTCCCCCCAGTCGCTCTCTACTCCCCCCGAGTCGCTCTCTCTTCCCCCCCGAGTCGCTCTCTCTTCCCCCCCGTCGCTCTCTCTTACCCCCCCGTCGCTCTCTCTTACCCCCCCGTCGCTCTCTCTTCCCCCCCAGTCGCTCTCTCTTCTCCCCAGTCGCTCTCTCTTCCCCCAGTCGCTCTCTCTTCCCCCAGTCGCTCTCTCTTCCCCCCCCAGTCGCTCTCTCTTCCCCCCAGTCGCTCTCTCTCTTCCCCCCCAGTCGCTCTCTCTTCCCCCCCAGTCGCTCTCTCTTCCCCCCCAGTCGCTCCCTCTTCCCCCCCAGTCACTGCACTCCCCCCCTCTCCCTCACACTCCCCCCCTCCCTCACACTACCCCCCTCTCCCTCACACTAACCCCCCATCACACTCCTCCCCAGTCTCTCACCCTCCCCCCTTCCCCCCTCCCCTTCCCACCCTTCCCCCCTTCTTCCCCCGTCTTCCCCCCCTTCCCCCCAGTCGCTCTCTCTCTCCCCCAGTCGCTCTCTCTCTTCCCCTCAGTCGCTATCTCTCTTCCCCCCAGTCGCTCTCTCATTTCCCGCCAGTCGCTCTCTCTTTTCCCCCCAGTCGCTCACTCTCTTCCCCCAGTCGCTCTCTCTCTTCCCCCCCAGTCGCTCTCTCTCTTCCCCCCCAGTCGCTCTCTCTCTTCCCCCAGTCGCTCTCTCTCTTCCCCCCAGTCGCTCTCTCTCTTCCCCCCCAGTCGCTCTCTCTCTTCCCCCGCAGTCGCTCTCTCTCTTCCCCCCAGTCGCTCTCTCTCTTCCCCCCCAGTCGCTCTCACTCTTCCCCCCAGTCGCTCTCTCTCTTCCCCCCCAGTCGCTCTCTCTCGTCCCCCCCAGTCGCTCTCTCTCTTTCCCCCAGTCGCTCTCTCTCTTTCCCCCAGTCGCTCTCTCTCTTCCCCCCCAGTCGCTCTCTCTCTTCCCCCCCCAGTCGCTCTCTCTCTTCCCCCCCAGTCGCACTCTCTTCCCCCCAGTCGCTCTCTCTCTTTCCCCCCAGTCGCTCTCTCTCTTTCCCCCCAGTCGCTCTCTCTCATCCCCCCAGTCGCTCCCTCTCTTCCCCCAGTCGCTCCCTCTCTTCCCCCCAGTCGCTCTCTCTCTACCCCCCAAGTCGCTCTCTCTCTTCCCCCCCAGTCGCTCTCTCTCTTCCCCCCCAGTCGCTCTCTCTCTTCCCCCCCAGTCGCTCTCTCTCTTCCCCCCCAGTCGCTCTCTCTCTTCCCCCCCAGTCGCTCTGTCTCTTCCCCCCCCGTCGCTCTCTCTTCCCCCCAGTCGCTCTCTCTTCCCCAGCAGTCACTCTCTCTTCCCCCCCAGTCGCTCTCTCTTCCCCCCCCAGTCGCTCTCTGTTCCCCCCCAGTCGCTCTCTGTTCCCCCCCAGTCGCTCTCTCTTCCCCCCCCGTCGCTCTCTCTTCCCCCCCCGTCGCTCTCTCTTTCCTCCCCAGTCGATCTCTCTTACCGCCGAGTCGCTCTCTCTCCCCGCCAGTCGCTCTCTCTTCCCCCCAGTCGCTCTCTCTTCCCCCCCAATCGCTCTCTCTTCCCCCCCAGTCACTCTCTCTTCCCCCCCAATCGCTCCCTCTTGCCCCCCAATCGCTCCCTCTTGCCCCCACAGTCGCTCTCTCTTCCCCCCCCAGTCGCTGTCTCTTCCCCCCCCAGTCGCTCTCTCCTCCCGCCCAGTCGCTCTCTCTTCCCCCCCGTCGCTCTCTCTTTCCCCCCCAAGTCGCTCTCTCTTGCCCCCCAGTCGCTCCTCTCTTCCCCCAGTCGCTCTCTCTTCCCCCCCAGTTGCTCCACTCCCCCCCTCTCCCTCACACTCCCCCCTCCCTCACACTCCCCCCCTCTCCCTCAAACTACCCCCTCCTCCCTCATACTCCACCCCCAGTCTCTCCCCCTCCCCCCTTCCCGCCTCCCCTTACCACCCGTCCCCCCTTCTTCCCCCCCTCTTCCCCCCAGTCGCGCTCTCTCTTCCCCCCAGTCGCTCTCTCTCTTCCCCCCAGTCGCTCTCTCTCTTCCCCCCAGTCGCTCTCTCATTTCCCGCCAGTCGCTCTCTCTCTTCCTCCCAGTCGCTCTCTCTCGTCCCCCCAGTCGCTCTCTCATTTCCCGCCAGTCGCTCTCTCTTCCCCCCCGTCGCTCTCTCTTCCCCCCGCAGTTGCTTTCTCTACCCCCCCCAGTTGCTCTCTCTTCCCCCCCAGTCGCTCTCTCTTGCCCCCCCGTCGCTCTCTCTTCCCCCCCAGTCGCTCTCTCTTCCCCCCCCAGTCGCTCTCTCTTCCCCCCCAGTCGCTCTCTCTTCCCCCCCCAGTCGCTCTCTCTTCCCCCCCAGTCGCTCTCTCTTCCCCCCCCAGTCGCTCTCTCTTCCCCCCCCAGTCGCTCTCTCTTCCCCCCCAGTCGCTCTCTCTTCCCCCCCCAGTCGCTCTCTCTTCCCCCCCAGTCGCTCTCTCGTCCCCCCCAGTCGCTCTCTCTTCCCCCCCAGTCGCTCTCTCTTCCCCCCAGTCGCTCTCTCTTCCCCCCCCAGTCGTTCTCTCTTCCCCCCCAGTTGCTCTCTCTTTCCTCCCCAGTCGCTCTCTCTTGCCCCCCCAGTCGCTCTCTCTTCCCCCCAGTCGCTCTCTCTTCCCCCCAGTCGCTCTCTCTTCCCCCCCAGTCGCTCTCTCTTCCCCCCCAGTCGCTCTCTCTTCCCCCCCAGTCGCTCCCTCTACCACCCCAGTCGCTGCACTCCCCCCCTCTCCCTCACACTCCCCCCTCCCTCACACTCCCCCCCCTCCCTCACACTACCCCCTCACAATTTTACAATTTTTTACAATTTTACAATTTAAATCGCTTTATTGGCATGATAAGTCACATCTTATGTTGCCAAAGCATCAAAATACATTTATGGTTTAGCACATAAACGCAGTTCTATTCATACAGTGTATAAACAGGTATATCCCTGAGTGTATAAACATACATTCGCATTGTCTATATATATTTTTTTCTTAGTTTACTGGTTGTCCCTCTGTTCATGGCAAGCTGTAACATAGTGCGCCGCCAGTGTTATACAGCTTCTCTCCTCTCCCAGTAGGAATGGGAGTTTTTGGTTGTCATTCAGATTTCTGAAATCAGGGCATATTTGTGAGAATTTTTGGTAGAAATTCTCCCTGATGCCCTGATATTTTCCACAAGCTGTGAGGAAGTGCATCTCTGTCTCACACTACTCCCCAGTCTCTCACCCTCCCCCCTTCCCCCCTCCCCTTCCCACCCTTCCCCCCGTCTTCCCCCCCTTCCCCCCAGTCGCTCTCTCTCTCCCCCCAGTCGCTCTCTCTCTTCCCCCCAGTCGCTATCTCTCTTCCCCCCAGTCGCTCTCTCATTTCCCGCCAGTCGCTCTCTCTCTTCCCCCCAGTCGCTCTCTCTCTTCCCCCAGTCGCTCTCTCTCTTCCCCCCAGTCGCTCTCTCTCTTCCCCCCCAGTCGCTCTCTCTCTTCCCCCCAGTCGCTCTCTCTCTTCCCCCCAGTCGCTCTCTCTCTTCCCCCCAGTCGCTCTCTCTCTTCCCCCCAGTCGCTCTCTCTCTTCCCCCCAGTCGCTCTCTCTCTTCCCCCCAGTCGCTCTCTATCTTCCCCCCAGTCGCTCTCTCTCTTCACCCCAGTCGCTCTCTCTCTTCCCCCCCAGTCGCACTCTCTCTTCCCCCCCAGTCGCACTCTCTCTTCCCCCCCAGTCGCTCTCTCTCTTCCCCCCCAGTCGCTCTCTCTCTTCCCCCCCAGTCGCTCTCTCTCTGCCCCCCAGTCGCTCTCTCTCTTCCCCCCCAGTCGCTCTCTCTCTTCCCCCCCAGTCGCGCTCTCTCTTCCCCCCAGTCGCTCTCTCTCTTCCCCCCCAGTCGCTCTCTCTCTTCCCCCCCAGTCGCTCTCTCTCTTCCCCCCCAGTCGCTCTCTCTCTTCCCCTCCAGTCGCTCTCTCTCTTCCCCCCCAGTCGCTCTCTTTCTTCCCCCCCAGTCGCTCTCTCTCTTCCCCCCAGTCGCTATCTCTCTTCCCCCCAGTCGCTCTCTCATTTCCCGCCAGTCGCTCTCTCTCTTCCCCCCAGTCGCTCTCTCTCTTCCCCCCAGTCGCTCTCTCTCTTCCCCCCCAGTCGCTCTCTCTCTTCCCCCCAGTCGCTCTCTCTCTTCCCCCCAGTCGCTCTCTCTCTTCCCCCCAGTCGCTCTCTATCTTCCCCCCAGTCGCTCTCTCTCTTCACCCCAGTCGCTCTCTCTCTTCCCCCCCAGTCGCACTCTCTCTTCCCCCCCAGTCGCTCTCTCTCTTCCTCCCCAGTCGCTCTCTCTCTTCCCCCCCAGTCGCTCTCTCTCTGCCCCCCAGTCGCTCTCTCTCTTCCCCCCCAGTCGCGCTCTCTCTTCCCCCCCAGTCGCTCTCTCTCTTCCCCCCCAGTCGCTCTCTCTCTTCCCCCCCAGTCGCTCTCTCTCTTCCCCCCCGTCGCTCTCTCTCTTCCCCCCCAGTCGCTCTCTCTCTTCCCCCCCAGTCGCTCTCTTTCTTCCCCCCCAGTCGCTCTCTCTCATCCCCCCAGTCGCTCTCTCTGTTCCCCCCAGTCGCTCCCTCTCTTCCCCTAGTCGCTCTCTCTCTTCCCCCCCAGTCGCTCTCTCTCTTCCCCCCCCAGTCGCTCTCACTCTTCCCCCCCAGTCGCTCTGTCTCTTCCCCCCCCGTGGCTCTCTCTTCCCCCCAGTCGCTCTCTCTTCCCCCCCAGTCGCTCTCTCTTCACCCCAGTCGCTCTCTCTTCCCCCCCCGTCGCTCTCTATTCCCCCCCAGTCGCTCTCTCTTACACCCCAGTCGCTCTCTCTTCCCCCCCAGTCGCTCTCTCTTCCCCCCCAGTCGCTCTCTCTTCCCCCCAGTCGCTCTCTCTTCCCCCCCAGTCGCTCTCTCTTCCCCCCCCAGTCACTCTCTCTTCCCCCACCAGTCGCTCTCCCTTCCCCCACAGTCGCTCTCTCTTCCCCCCCAGTCGTTCTCTCTTCCCCCCCAGTCGTTCTCTCTTCCCCCCCAGTCGCTCTCTCTACCCCCCCGTCGCTCTCTCTTTCCCCCCAGTCGCTCTCTATTACCCCCCAGTCGCTCTCTCTCCCTGCCAGTCGCTCTCTCTTCCCCCCCAGTCGCTCTCTCTTCCCCCCCCAGTCACTCTCTCTTCCCCCCCAGTCGCTCTCCCTTCCCCCCCAGTCGTTCTCTCTTCCCCCCCAGTTGCTCTCTCTTCCCCCGTCACACTCTCTTCCTCCCCAGTCGCTCTCTCTTCCCCCCGAGTCGCTCTCTCTTCCCCCCAGTCGCTCTCTCTTCCCCCCCAGTCGCTCTCTCTTCCCCCCCAGTCGCTCTCTCTTCCCCCCCAGTCGCTCTCTCTTCCCCCCCAGTCGCTCTCACTCCCCCCCAGTCGCTCTCTCTTCCCCCCAGTCGCTCTCTCTTCCCCCCAGTCGCTCTCTCTTCCCCCCCAGTCGCTCTCTCTTCCCCCCCAGTCGCTCTCTCTTCCCCCCCAGTCGCTCTCTCTTCCCCCCCAGTCGCTCTCTCTTCCCCCGCAGTCGCTCTCTCTTCCCACCCCAGTCGCTCTCTCTTCCCCCCCAGTCGCTCTCTCTTCCCCCGTCACACTCTCTTCCTCCCCAGTCGCTCTCTCTTCCCCCCCAGTCGCTCTCTCGTCCCCCCCAGTCGCTCTCTCTTCCCCCCCCAGTCGCTCTCTCTTCCCCCCAGTCGCTCTCTCTTCCCCCCCCAGTCGTTCTCTCTTCCCCCCCAGTTGCTCTCTCGTCCCTCCCCAGTCGCTCTCTCTTTCCTCCCCAGTCGCTCTCTCTTGCCTCCCCAGTCGCTCTCTCTTCCCCCCAGTCGCTCTCTCTTCCCCCCCAGTCGCTCTCTCTTCCCCCCCAGTCGCTCTCTCTTCCCCCCCAGTCGCTCCCTCTACCACCCCAGTCGCTGCACTCCCCCCCTCTCCCTCACACTCCCCCCTCCCTCACACTCCCCCCCTCTCCCTCACACTACCCCCCTCACACTACTCCCCAGTCTCTCACCCTCCCCCCTTCCCCCCCTCCCCTTCCCACCCTTCCCCCCTTCTTCCCCCCGTCTTCCCCCCCTTCCCCCCAGTCGCTCTCTCTCCCCCCAGTCGCTCTCTCTCTTCCCCCCAGTCGCTATCTCTCTTCCCCCCAGTCGCTCTCTCATTTCCCGCCAGTCGCTCTCTCTCTTCCCCCCAGTCGCTCTCTCTCTTCCCCCCAGTCGCTCTCTCTCTTCCCCCCCAGTCGCTCTCTCTCTTCCCCCCAGTCGCTCTCTCTCTTCCCCCCAGTCGCTCTCTCTCTTCCCCCCAGTCGCTCTCTCTCTTCCCCCCAGTCGCTCTCTCTCTTCCCCCCAGTCGCTCTCTCTCTTCCCCCCAGTCGCTCTCTCTCTTCCCCCCAGTCGCTCTCTATCTTCCCCCCAGTCGCTCTCTCTCTTCACCCCAGTCGCTCTCTCTCTTCCCCCCCAGTCGCACTCTCTCTTCCCCCCCAGTCGCTCTCTCTCTTCCCCCCCAGTCGCTCTCTCTCTTCCCCCCCAGTCGCTCTCTCTCTGCCCCCCAGTCGCTCTCTCTCTTCCCCCCCAGTCGCGCTCTCTCTTCCCCCCCAGTCGCTCTCTCTCTTCCCCCCCAGTCGCTCTCTCTCTTCCCCCCCAGTCGCTCTCTCTCTTCCCCCCCAGTCGCTCTCTCTCTTCCCCCCCAGTCGCTCTCTCTCTTCCCCCCCAGTCGCTCTCTCTCTTCCCCCCCGTCGCTCTCTCTCTTCCCCCCCAGTCGCTCTCTCTCTTCCCCCCCAGTCGCTCTCTTTCTTCCCCCCCAGTCGCTCTCTCTCATCCCCCCAGTCGCTCTCTCTGTTCCCCCCAGTCGCTCCCTCTCTTCCCCTAGTCGCTCTCTCTCTTCCCCCCCAGTCGCTCTCTCTCTGCCCCCCCAGTCGCTCTCTCTCTTCCCCCCCAGTCGCTCTCACTCTTCCCCCCCAGTCGCTCTGTCTCTTCCCCCCCCATCGCTCTCTCTTCCCCCCAGTCGCTCTCTCTTCCCCCCCAGTCGCTCTCTCTTCCCCCCCAGTCGCTCTCTCTTCCCCCCCAGTCGCTCTCTCTTCCCCCCCGTCGCTCTCTATTCCCCCCCAGTCGCTCTCTCTTACACCCCAGTCGCTCTCTCTTCCCCCCAAGTCG
Organism: Somniosus microcephalus; assembly: GCF_052327205.1. Lineage (NCBI taxonomy): Eukaryota > Metazoa > Chordata > Chondrichthyes > Squaliformes > Somniosidae > Somniosus > Somniosus microcephalus. Next base: position 151,957,510 of record NC_140993.1, on the reverse strand, counting down.
CTCTCTCTTCCCCCCAAGTCGCTCTCTCTTCCCCCCCAGTCGCTCTCTCTTCCCCCCCAGTCGCTCTCTCTTCCCCCCCAGTCGCTCTCTCTTCCCCCCCAGTCGCTCTCTCTTCCCCCCCCAGTCTCTCTCTCTTCCCCCACCAGTCGCTCTCCCTTCCCCCCCAGTCGCTCTCTCTTCCCCCCCCAGTCGCTCTCTCTTCCCCCCCAGTCGCTCTCTCTTCCCCCCCCAGTCGTTCTCTCTTCCCCCCCAGTCGTTCTCTCTTCCCCCCCAGTCGCTCTCTCTACCCCCCCGTCGCTCTCTCTTTCCCCCCCAGTCGCTCTCTATTACCCCCCAGTCGCTCTCTCTCCCTGCCAGTCGCTCTCTCTTCCCCCCCAGTCGCTCTCTCTTCCCCCCCCAGTCGCTCTCCCTTACCCCCCAGTCGTTCTCTCTTCCCCCCCAGTCGCTCTCTCTTCCCCCGTCACACTCTCTTCCTCCCCAGTCGCTCTCTCTTCCCCCCGAGTCGCTCTCTCTTCCCCCCAGTCGCTCTCTCTTCCCCCCCAGTCGCTCTCTCTTCCCCCCCAGTCGCTCTCTCTTCCCCCCCAGTCGCTCTTTCTTCCCCCCCAGTCGCTCTCACTCCCCCCCAGTCGCTCTCTCTTCCCCCCCAGTCGCTCTCTCTTCCCCCCCAGTCGCTCTCTCTTCCCCCCCAGTCGCTCTCTCTTCCCCCCCAGTCGCTCTCTCTTCCCCCCCAGTCGCTCTCTCTTCCCCCCAGTCGCTCTCTCTTACCCCCCAGTCGCTCTCTCTTCCCCCCCCAGTCGCTCTCTCTTCCCCCCCCTGTCGCTCTCTCTTCCCCCCCCAGTCGCTCTCTCTTCCCCCCCAGTCGCTCTCTCTTCCCCCCCAGTCGCTCTCTCTTCCCCCCCAGTCGCTCTCTCTTCCCCCCCAGTCGCTCTCTCTTCCCCCCCAGTCGCTCTCTCTTCCCCCCCAGTCGCTCTCTCTTCACCCCCAGTCGCTCTCTCTTCCCCCCCCAGTCGCTCTCTCTTCCCCCCCCAGTCGCTCTCTCTTTCCCCCCCAGTCGCTCTCTCTTCCCCCCCCCAGTCGCTCTCTCTTCCCCCCCAGTCGCTCTCTCTTCCCCCCCAGTCGCTCTCTCTTCCCCCCCAGTCGCTCTCTCTTCCCCCCCCAGTCGCACTCTCTTCCCCCCCAGTCGCACTCTCTTCCCCCCCAGTCGCTCTCTCTTCCCCCCCAGTCGCTCTCCCTTCCCCCCCAGTCGCTCTCTCTTCCCCCCCCAGTCGCTCTCTCTTCCCCCGCAGTCGCTCTCTATTCCCCCGTCGCTCTCTTCCCCCCAGTCGCTCTCTCTTCCCCCCAGTTGCTCTCTCTTCCCCCCCAGTCGCTCTCTCTTCCCGCCCAGTCGCTCTCTCTTCCCCCCCCAGTAGTTCTCTCTTCCCCCCCCAGTCGCTCTCTCTTCCCCCCAGTCGCTCTCACTTCCCCCCAGTCGGTCTCTCTTCCCCCCAGTCGCTCTCTCTTCCCCCCAGTCGCTCTCTCTTCCCCCCAGTCGCTCTCTCTTCCCCCCAGTCGCTCTCTCTTCCCCCCCAGTCGCTCTCTCTTCCCCCCCCAGTCGCTCCCTCTTCCCCCCCAGTCGCTCCACTCCCCCCTCTCCCTCACACTTCCCCCACCCTCACACGCCCCCCCTCTCCCTCACACTACCCCCCCCACACTCCCCCCCCAGTCTCTCCCCCTCCCCCCTTCCCCCCCTCCCCTTCCCACCCTTCCCCCCTTCTTCCCCCCCTTCACCCCAGTCGCTCTCTCTCTCCCCCAGTCGCTCTCTCTCTCCCCCCAGTCGCTCTCTCTCTCCCCCCAGTCGCTCTCTCTCTTCCCCCCCAGTCGCTCTCTCTCTTCACCCCAGTCGCTCTCTCTTATCCCCCCAGTCGCTCTCTCATTTCCCGCCAGTCGCTCTCTCTCTTCCCCCCAGTCGCTCTCTCTCTTCCCCCCAGTCGCTCTCTCTCTTCCCCCCCCAGTCACTGTCTCTCTTCCCCCCAGTCGCTCTCTCTCTTCCCCCCAGTCGCTCTCTCTCTTCCCCCCAGTCGCTCTCTCTCTTCCCCCATGTCGCTCTCTCTCTTCCCCCCAGTCGCTCTCTCTCTTCCCCCCAGTCGCTCTCTCTCTTCCCCCCAGTCGCTCTCTCTCTTCCCCCCAGTCGCTCTCTCCCTTCCCCCCAGTCGCTCTCTCTCTTCCCCCCAGTCGCTCTCTCTCTTCCCCCCAGTCGCTCTCTCTCTTCCCCCCAGTCGCTCTCTCTCTTCCCCCCAGTCGCTCTCTCTCTTCCCCCCAGTCGCTCTCTCTCTTCCCCCCCAGTCGCTCTCTCTCATCCCCCCAGTCGCTCTATCTCTTCCCCCCTGTCGCTCCCTATCTTCCCCCCCAGTCGCTCTCTCTCTTCCCCCCCAGTCGCTCCCTCGCTTCCCCCCCAATCACTCTCTCTCTTCCCCCGCAGTCGCTCTCTCTCTTCCCCCCCAGTCGCTCTCTCTCTTCCCCCCCCAGTCGCTCTCTCTCTTCCCCCCCTGTCGCTCTCTCTCTTCCCCCCGTCGCTCTCTCTCTTCCCCCCCAGTCGCTCTCTCTCTTCCCCCCCAGTCGCTCTCTCCCTTCCCCCCCAGTCGCTCTCTCCCTTCCCCCCCCAGTCGCTCTCTCTCTTCCCCCCCAGTCGCTCTCTCTCTTCCCCCCAGTCGCTCTCTCTCTTCCCCCCCGTCGCTCCCTCTCTTCCCTCCCAGTCGCTCCCTCTTCCCCCCCCAGTCGCTCCACTCCCCCCCTCTCCCTCACACTCCCCCCTCCCTCACACTCCCCCCTCTCCCTCACACTAACCCCCTCCCTCACACTCCCCCACCAGTCTCTCCCCCTCCCCCCTTCCCCCCTCCCCTTCCCACCCTTCCCCTCTTCTTCCCCCCGTCTTCCCCCCAGTCGCTCTCTCTCTCCCCCCAGTCGCTCTCTCTCTCCCCCCAGTCGCTCTCTCTCTCCCCCCAGTCGCTCTCTCTCTTCCCCCCCAGTCGCTCTCTCTCTTCCCCCCAGTCGCTCTCTCTCTTCCCCCCAGTCGCTCTCTCTCTTCCCCCCAGTCGCTCTCTCTCTTCCCCCCAGTCGCTCTCTCATTTCCCGCCAGTCGCTCTCTCTCTTCCCCCCAGTCGCTCTCTCTCTTCCCCCCCAGTCGCTCTCTCTCTTCCCCCCAGTCGCTCTCTCTCTTCCCCCCAGTCGCTCTCTCTCTTCCCCCCAGTCGCTCTCTCTCTTCCCCCCAGTCGCTCTCTCTCTTCCCCCCAGTCGCTCTCTCTCTTCCCCCCAGTCGCTCTCTCTCTTCCCCCCAGTCGCTCTCTCTCTTCCCCCCAGTCGCTCTCTCTCTTCCCCCCAGTCGCTCTCTCTCTTCCCCCCAGTCGCTCTCTCTCTTCCCCCCAGTCGCGCTCTATCTTCCCCCCAGTCGCTCTCTCTCTTCCCCCCAGTCGCTCTCGCTCTTCCCCCCAGTCGCTCTCTCTCTTCCCCCCAGTCGCTCTCTCTCTTCCCCCCAGTCGCTCTCTCTCTTCCCCCCAGTCGCTCTCTCTCTTCCCCCCAGTCGCTCTCTCTCTTCCCCCCAGTCGCTCTCTCTCTTCCCCCCAGTCGCTCTCTCTCTTCCCCCCAGTCGCTCTCTCTCTTCCCCCCCAGTCGCTCTCTCTCTTCCCCCCAGTCGCTCTCTCTCTTCCCCCCAGTCGCTCTCTCTCTTCCCCCCAGTCGCTCTCTCTCTTCCCCCCAGTCGCTCTCTCTCTTCCCCCCAGTCGCTCTCTCTCTTCCCCCCAGTCGCTCTCTATCTTCCCCCCAGTCGCTCTCTCTCTTCACCCCAGTCGCTCTCTCTCTTCCCCCCCAGTCGCACTCTCTCTTCCCCCCCAGTCGCTCTCTCTCTTCCCCCCCAGTCGCTCTCTCTCTTCCCCCCCAGTCGCTCTCTCTCTGCCCCCCAGTCGCTCTCTCTCTTCCCCCCCAGTCGCGCTCTCTCTTCCCCCCAGTCGCTCTCTCTCTTCCCCCCCAGTCGCTCTCTCTCTTCCCCCCCAGTCGCTCTCTCTCTTCCCCCCCGTCGCTCTCTCTCTTCCCCCCCAGTCGCTCTCTCTCTTCCCCCCCAGTCGCTCTCTTTCTTCCCCCCCAGTCGCTCTCTCTCTTCCCCCCAGTCGCTATCTCTCTTCCCCCCAGTCGCTCTCTCATTTCCCGCCAGTCGCTCTCTCTCTTCCCCCCAGTCGCTCTCTCTCTTCCCCCCAGTCGCTCTCTCTCTTCCCCCCCAGTCGCTCTCTCTCTTCCCCCCAGTCGCTCTCTCTCTTCCCCCCAGTCGCTCTCTCTCTTCCCCCCAGTCGCTCTCTCTCTTCCCCCCAGTCGCTCTCTATCTTCCCCCCAGTCGCTCTCTCTCTTCACCCCAGTCGCTCTCTCTCTTCCCCCCCAGTCGCACTCTCTCTTCCCCCCCAGTCGCTCTCTCTCTTCCTCCCCAGTCGCTCTCTCTCTTCCCCCCAGTCGCTCTCTCTCTGCCCCCCAGTCGCTCTCTCTCTTCCCCCCCAGTCGCGCTCTCTCTTCCCCCCCAGTCGCTCTCTCTCTTCCCCCCCAGTCGCTCTCTCTCTTCCCCCCCAGTCGCTCTCTCTCTTCCCCCCCAGTCGCTCTCTCTCATCCCCCCCGTCGCTCTCTCTCTTCCCCCCCAGTCGCTCTCTCTCTTCCCCCCCAGTCGCTCTCTTTCTTCCCCCCCAGTCGCTCTCTCTCATCCCCCCAGTCGCTCTCTCTGTTCCCCCCAGTCGCTCCCTCTCTTCCCCTAGTCGCTCTCTCTCTTGCCCCCCAGTCGCTCTCTCTCTTCCCCCCCAGTCGCTCTCACTCTTCCCCCCCAGTCGCTCTGTCTCTTCCCCCCCCGTCGCTCTCTCTTCCCCCCAGTCGCTCTCTCTCTTCCCCCCAGTCGCTCTCTCTCTTCCCCCCAGTCGATCTCTCTCTTCCCCCCCAGTCGCTCTCTCTCTTCCCCCCAGTCGCTCTCTCTCTTCCCCCCAGTCGCTCTCTCTCTTCCCCCCAGTCGCTCTCTCTCTTCCCCCCAGTCGCTCTCTCTCTTCCCCCCAGTCGCTCTCTATCTTCCCCCCGTCGCTCTCTCTCTTCACCCCAGTCGCTCTCTCTCTTCCCCCCCAGTCGCACTCTCTCTTCCCCCCCAGTCGCTCTCTCTCTTCCCCCCCAGTCGCTCTCTCTCTTCCCCCCCAGTCGCTCTCTCTCTGCCCCCCAGTCGCTCTCTCTCTTCCCCCCCAGTCGCGCTCTCTCTTCCCCCCAGTCGCTCTCTCTCTTCCCCCCCAGTCGCTCTCTCTCTTCCCCCCCAGTCGCTCTCTCTCTTCCCCCCCGTCGCTCTCTCTCTTCCCCCCCAGTCGCTCTCTCTCTTCCCCCCCAGTCGCTCTCTTTCTTCCCCCCCAGTCGCTCTCTCTCTTCCCCCCAGTCGCTATCTCTCTTCCCCCCAGTCGCTCTCTCATTTCCCGCCAGTCGCTCTCTCTCTTCCCCCCAGTCGCTCTCTCTCTTCCCCCCCAGTCGCTCTCTCTCTTCCCCCCCAGTCGCTCTCTCTCTTCCCCCCAGTCGCTCTCTCTCTTCCCCCCAGTCGCTCTCTCTCTTCCCCCCAGTCGCTCTCTATCTTCCCCCCAGTCGCTCTCTCTCTTCACCCCAGTCGCTCTCTCTCTTCCCCCCCAGTCGCACTCTCTCTTCCCCCCCAGTCGCTCTCTCTCTTCCTCCCCAGTCGCTCTCTCTCTTCCCCCCAGTCGCTCTCTCTCTGCCCCCCAGTCGCTCTCTCTCTTCCCCCCCAGTCGCGCTCTCTCTTCCCCCCCAGTCGCTCTCTCTCTTCCCCCCCAGTCGCTCTCTCTCTTCCCCCCCAGTCGCTCTCTCTCTTCCCCCCCAGTCGCTCTCTCTCTTCCCCCCCGTCGCTCTCTCTCTTCCCCCCCAGTCGCTCTCTCTCTTCCCCCCCAGTCGCTCTCTTTCTTCCCCCCCAGTCGCTCTCTCTCATCCCCCCAGTCGCTCTCTCTGTTCCCCCCAGTCGCTCCCTCTCTTCCCCTAGTCGCTCTCTCTCTTGCCCCCCAGTCGCTCTCTCTCTTCCCCCCCAGTCGCTCTCACTCTTCCCCCCCAGTCGCTCTGTCTCTTCCCCCCCCGTCGCTCTCTCTTCCCCCCAGTCGCTCTCTCTTCCCCCCCAGTCGCTCTCTCTTCCCCCCCAGTCGCTCTCTCTTCCCCCCCCGTCGCTCTCTATTCCCCATTAGTCGCTCTCTCTTACACCCCAGTCGCTCTCTCTTCCCCCCCAGTCGCTCTCTCTTCCCCCCCAGTCGCTCTCTCTTCCCCCCCAGTCGCTCTCTCTTCCCCCCCAGTCGCTCTCTCTTCCCCCCCAGTCGCTCTCTCTTCCCCCACCAGTCGCTCTCCCTTCCCCCCCAGTCGCTCTCTCTTTCCCCCCCAGTCGCTCTCTCTTCCCCCACCAGTCGCTCTCCCTTCCCCCCCAGTCGCTCTCTCTTCCCCCCCCAGTCGTTCTCTCTTCCCCCCCAGTCGTTCTCTCTTCCCCCCCAGTCGCTCTCTCTACCCCCCCGTCGCTCTCTCTTTCCCCCCCAGTCGCTCTCTATTACCCCCCAGTCGCTCTCTCTCCCTGCCAGTCGCTCTCTCTTCCCCCCCAGTCGCTCTCTCTTCCCCCCCCAGTCGCTCTCTCTTCCCCCCCCAGTCGCTCTCTCTTCCCCCCCAGTCGTTCTCTCTTCCCCCCCAGTCGCTCTCTCTTCCCCCGTCACACTCTCTTCCTCCCCAGTCGCTCTCTCTTCCCCCCGAGTCGCTCTCTCTTCCCCCCAGTCGCTCTCTCTTCCCCCCCAGTCGCTCTCTCTTCCCCCCCAGTCGCTCTCTCTTCCCCCCCAGTCGCTCTCACTCCCCCCCAGTCGCTCTCTCTTCCCCCCAGTCGCTCTCTCTTCCCCCGCAGTCGCTCTCTCTTCCCCCCCAGTCGCTCTCTCTTCCCCCCCAGTCGCTCTCTCTTCCCACCCCAGTCGCTCGCTCTTCCCCCCCCAGTCGCTCTCTCTTCCCCCCCCAGTCGCTCTCTCTTCCCCCCCAGTCGCTCTCTCGTCCCCCCCAGTCGCTCTCTCGTCCCCCCCAGTCGCTCTCTCTTCCCCCCCCAGTCGCTCTCTCTTCCCCCCAGTCGCTCTCTCTTCCCCCCCCAGTCGTTGTCTCTTCCCCCCCCAGTCGCTCTCTCGTCCCCCCCCAGTCGCTCTCTCTTTCCTCCCCAGTCGCTCTCTCTTCCCCCCCAGTCGCTCTCTCTTCCCCCCCAGTCGCTCTCTCTTCCCCCCCAGTCGCTCCCTCTACCACCCCAGTCGCTGCACTCCCCCCCTCTCCCTCACACTCCCCCCTCCCTCACACTCCCCCCCTCTCCCTCACACTACCCCCCTCACACTACTCCCCAGTCTCTCACCCTCCCCCCTTCCCCCCCTCCCCTTCCCACCCTTCCCCCCTTCTTCCCCCGTCTTCCCCCCCTTCCCCCCAGTCGCTCTCTCTCTCCCCCCAGTCGCTCTCTTCCCCCCAGTCGCTATCTCTCTTCCCCCCAGTCGCTCTCTCATTTCCCGCCAGTCGCTCTCTCTCTTCCCCCCAGTCGCTCTCTCTCTTCCCCCCAGTCGCTCTCTCTCTTCCCCCCAGTCGCTCTCTCTCTTCCCCCCCAGTCGCTCTCTCTCTTCCCCCCAGTCGCTCTCTCTCTTCCCCCCAGTCGCTCTCTCTCTTCCCCCCAGTCGCTCTCCCTCTTCCCCCCAGTCGCTCTCTATCTTCCCCCCAGTCGCTCTCTCTCTTCACCCCAGTCGCTCTCTCTCTTCCCCCCCAGTCGCACTCTCTCTTCCCCCCCAGTCGCTCTCTCTCTTCCCCCCCAGTCGCTCTCTCTCTTCCCCCCCAGTCGCTCTCTCTCTGCCCCCCAGTCGCTCTCTCTCTTCCCCCCCAGTCGCGCTCTCTCTTCCCCCCCAGTCGCTCTCTCTCTTCCCCCCCAGTCGCTCTCTCTCTTCCCCCCCAGTCGCTCTCTCTCTTCCCCCCCAGTCGCTCTCTCTCTTCCCCCCCAGTCGCTCTCTCTCTTCCCCCCCGTCGCTCTCTCTCTTCCCCCCCAGTCGCTCTCTCTCTTCCCCCCCAGTCGCTCTCTTTCTTCCCCCCCCAGTCGCTCTCTCTCATCCCCCCAGTCGCTCTCTCTGTTCCCCCCAGTCGCTCCCTCTCTTCCCCTAGTCGCTCTCTCTCTTCCCCCCCAGTCGCTCTCTCTCTTCCCCCCCAGTCGCTCTCTCTCTTCCCCCCCAGTCGCTCTCACTCTTCCCCCCCAGTCGCTCTGTCTCTTCCCCCCCCATCGCTCTCTCTTCCCCCCAGTCGCTCTCTCTTCCCCCCCAGTCGCTCTCTCTTCCCCCCCAGTCGCTCTCTCTTCCCCCCCCGTCGCTCTCTATTCCCCCCCAGTCGCTCTCTCTTACACCCCAGTCGCTCTCTCTTCCCCCCAAGTCGCTCTCTCTTCCCCCCCAGTCGCTCTCTCTTCCCCCCCAGTCGCTCTCTCTTCCCCCCCAGTCGCTCTCTCTTCCCCCCCAGTCGCTCTCTCTTCCCCCCCCAGTCTCTCTCTCTTCCCCCACCAGTCGCTCTCCCTTCCCCCCCAGTCGCTCTCTCTTCCCCCCCCAGTCGCTCTCTCTTCCCCCCCCAGTCGCTCTCTCTTCCCCCCACAGTCGTTCTCTCTTCCCCCCCAGTCGTTCTCTCTTCCCCCCCAGTCGCTCTCTCTACCCCCCCGTCGCTCTCTCTTTCCCCCCCAGTCGCTCTCTATTACCCCCCAGTCGCTCTCTCTCCCTGCCAGTCGCTCTCTCTTCCCCCCCAGTCGCTCTCTCTTCCCCCCCCAGTCGCTCTCTCTTCCCCCCCCAGTCGCTCTCTCTTCCCCCCCCAGTCGCTCTCCCTTCCCCCCCAGTCGTTCTCTCTTCCCCCCCAGTCGCTCTCTCTTCCCCCGTCACACTCTCTTCCTCCCCAGTCGCTCTCTCTTCCCCCCGAGTCGCTCTCTCTTCCCCCCAGTCGCTCTCTCTTCCCCCCCAGTCGCTCTCTCTTCCCCCCCAGTCGCTCTCTCTTCCCCCCCAGTCGCTCTCACTCCCCCCCAGTCGCTCTCTCTTCCCCCCCAGTCGCTCTCTCTTCCCCCCCAGTCGCTCTCTTTTCCCCCCAGTCGCTCTCTCTTCCCCCCCCAGTCGCTCTCTCTTCCCCCCCAGTCGCTCTCTCTTCCCCCCCAGTCGCTCTCTCTTCCCCCCCAGTCGCTCTCTCTTCCCCCCCAGTCGCTCTCTCTTCCCCCCCAGTCGCTCTCTCTTCCCCCCCAGTCGCTCTCTCTTCCCCCCCAGTCGCTCTCTCTTCCCCCCCAGTCGCTCTCTCTTCCCCCCCAGTCGCTCTCTCTTCCCCCCCAGTCGCTCTCTCTTCCCCCCCAGTCGCTCTCTCTTCCCCCCCAGTCGCTCTCTCTTCCCCCCCCAGTCGCTCTCTCTTCCCCCCCCTGTCGCTCTCTCTTCCCCCCCCAGTCGCTCTGTCTTCCCCCCCAGTCGCTCTGTCTTCCCCCCCAGTCGCTCTCTCTTCCCCCCCAGTCGCTCTCTCTTCCCCCCCAGTCGCTCTCTCTTCCCCCCCAGTCGCTCTCTCTTCCCCCCCAGTCGCTCTCTCTTCCCCCCCAGTCGCTCTCTCTTCCCCCCCAGTCGCTCTCTCTTCCCCCCCAGTCGCTCTCTCTTCCCCCCCCAGTCGCTCTCTCTTCCCCCCCCAGTCGCTCTCTCTTTCCCCCCCAGTCGCTCTCTCTTCCCCCCCCCAGTCGCTCTCTCTTCCCCCCCAGTCGCTCTCTCTTCCCCCCCAGTCGCTCTCTCTTCCCCCCCAGTCGCTCTCTCTTCCCCCCCGTCGCTCTCTCTTCCCCCCCAGTCGCTCTCTCTTCCCCCCCCAGTCGCACTCTCTTCCCCCCCAGTCGCACTCTCTTCCCCCCCAGTCGCACTCTCTTCCCCCCCAGTCGCACTCTCTTCCCCCCCAGTCGCACTCTCTTCCCCCCCAGTCGCTCTCTCTTCCCCCCCAGTCGCTCTCTCTTCCCCCCCAGTCGCTCTCTCTTCCCCCCCAGTCGCTCTCTCTTCCCCCCCCAGTCGCTCTCTCTTCCCCCGCAGTCGCTCTCTATTCCCCCGTCGCTCTCTTCCCCCCAGTCGCTCTCTCTTCCCCCCAGTCGCTCTCTCTTCCCCCCAGTCGCTCTCTCTTCCCCCCAGTTGCTCTCTCTTCCCCCCCAGTCGCTCTCTCTTCCCGCCCAGTCGCTCTCTCTTCCCCCCCCAGTAGTTCTCTCTTCCCCCCCCAGTCGCTCTCTCTTCCCCCCAGTCGCTCTCACTTCCCCCCAGTCGCTCTCTCTTCCCCCCAGTCGCTCTCTCTTCCCCCCAGTCGCTCTCTCTTCCCCCCCAGTCGCTCTCTCTTCCCCCCAGTCGCTCTCTCTTCCCCCCCAGTCGCTCCACTCCCCCCTCTCCCTCACACTTCCCCCTCCCTCACACGCCCCCCCTCTCCCTCACACTACCCCCCCCACACTCCACCCCC
>NC_140993.1:151941654-151946510 GCF_052327205.1 Somniosus microcephalus | reverse complement strand
AACATGAGGAAAAAACTTAGAAAAATATCAAACCAAAAACACAGACATCCAGAAAACGAGGAACTACGCCTTACTTATTGTCAGACACTAACACAATACAGAAACACACTCAGAACCAAAAAAGAGCAATATATTAAGAATACACTCAGCTCCATGGAGGAATCCATTGATTCCAATTGTTTCTGGGAAAACTTGAAAACACTACACAAAAAACAACACGACGATTTGGCCATTCAAAATGGGGACACATGGGTAAACCACTTGAAAAATTATACCAGAAAAAAACACTAAGACCAGAGCAACACCAAATATGCAAAAAACTGGAAAAGCTAGAAATGGCCATAAAAGATAACCAAAACCCGCTGGACGCCATAATAACAGAAAAAGAACTTCTTGAAAAACTCAAGGACCTGCGACCAGGAAAAGCCTGCGGGACAGACGGCATACTAAACGAGATGATTAAACACACAGACAACAAAATGAAACTGGCTATCCTAAAACTCTTCAACTTGGTTCTGAGTGTCGGTTATTTCCCTGATATCTGGAACAAAGGACTCATAACGCCCATATACAAAAGTGGGGACAAAATCGACCCAAACAACTATCGAGGCATCTGTGTAAACAGTAACCTGGGGAAGGTATTCTGTAGCATCATAAACAAAAGACTTATAAACTTCCTTGAGGAGCACAATGTCTTGAGTAAAAGCCAAATTGGATTCCTGCCAAACTATAGAACATCCGATCATATCTTCACCCTACAGACCCTAATTGACAAACACGTTCACCGTAACAAAAGCAAAATCTACGCATGCTTTGTAGATTTCCAGAAGGCTTTCGACTCCATCTGGCATGACGGTTTATTCCTGAAACTTATCGAAAGTGGGGTAGGAGGGAAAACATATGATGTAATTAAATCAATGTATACAAACAACAAATGTGCAGTTAAAATTGGAGACAAACAAACAAAATACTTCCCACAGGGGCGGGGGGTGACGCAGGGCTCGCCAATCTCACCGACACTCTTTAATATTTACATAAATGGATTGGCAAAACTACTTGAACAATCTACAGCACCCGGCCTCACCCTATATGAATCCAAGGTTAAATTCCTCCTCTATGCAGACGACCTGGTTCTGCTGTCACCTACTAAAGAGGGGCTACAGCAAAACCTGGACCTGCTGGAGTCGTACTGCCAGACTTGGGCCCTGACAATAAATCCCCAAAAAACCAAAGTCCTTGTGTTCCAGCAAAGATCCAAACATCAGGGACCCAAAATAAATTTCACAGTAGGAACAACCAAAATTGAACAAACCACTAACTACACATACTTGGGCTTAAAAATCAGTTCTACGGGAAACTTCAAACTGGCTGTGAATGAACTGAAAGAGAAAGCAAGAAGGGCTTTCTATGCCATCAAAAAATCAATCCAAATAGAAATCCCAATTAGCATTTGGCTCAAAATTTTCAAATCAGTAATTGAACCAATTGCACTCTATGGCAGTGAGGTATGGGGACCGCTAACTCAACAAGAATTTGCAAAATGGGACAAACACCCAATTGAGATCCTACATGCAGAATTCTGTAAAAGTATCCTCCGGACTCAAAGGAAAACAGTAAACAATGCATGCAGGGCGGAACTAGGCCAATATCCATTAATAATCACTATCCAAAAAAGAGCCACCAAATTTTGGAATCACCTACAAATGAGCAATCCCCAATGCTATCACTACGACGCCCTGAAATGCCAAGAGCTGACCATAAAGAAGAATACCCTCAGTCAACTAGTCCTGGGACTCAGTGAAGTAACTACTAACAATACTAACAATAACCAGCCCCAGGACAGTGACAGGGTAACACAAAGAATTCGACCCAACACAATCGTCGCTAAGCAAAAGGAAAAATATCTGACATATTGGGCAGAAACAACAAAAACCCAAAGCAAACTCAATTGCTACTTGGCCCTAAACAGACAATACAACATAGCTGATTACCTGACCATGGTAAAGGATAACAAACTGAGAAGAACCTTGACAAGGTACAGACTTAGCGAACATAGCCTAGCGATCGAAAAAGGCAGACACAGGCAGACCAGGCTGCCAAGAGAGGACAGGATATGCTCTCACTGCAGTCAGGGAGTGGTGGAGACAGAGATGCACTTCCTCACAGCTTGTGGAAAATATCAGGGCATCAGGGAGAATTTCTACCAAAAATTCTCACAAATATGCCCTGATTTCAGAAATCTGAATGACAACCAAAAACTCCCATTCCTACTGGGAGAGGAGAGAAGCTGTGTAACGCTGGCGGCGCACTATGTTGCAGCTTGCCATGAACAGAGGGACAACCAGTAAGCTAAGAAAAAATATATATAAACAATGCGAATGTATATTTATACACTCAGGGATATACCTGTTTATACACTGTATGAATAGAACTGCGTTTATGTGCTGAACCATAAATGTATTTTGATGCTTTGGCAACATAAGATGTAACTTATCATGCCAATAAAGCGATTTAAATTGTAAAAATTGTAAAATTGAGAGAGAGAGAGAGAGAGAGAGAGAGGGGGTGTGAGAGAGAGAGGGAGGGGGTGTGAGAGAGAGAGGGAGGGGGTGAGAGAGAGAGAGAGAGAGGGAGGGGGTGAGAGAGAGAGAGAGGGAGGGGGTGAGAGAGAGAGAGAGGGAGGGGGTGAGAGAGAGAGAGAGGGGGGGGTGAGAGAGAGAGACGGGTGAGAGAGAGAGAGAGAGAGAGGGGGGGGTGAGAGAGAGAGGGGGGGTGAGAGAGAGGGGGTGAGAGAGAGAGAGAGAGGGAGGGGGTGAGAGAGAGAGGGAGGGGGTGAGAGAGAGAGGGAGGGGGTGAGAGAGAGAGGGAGGGGGTGAGAGAGAGAGAGAGGGAGGGGGTGAGAGAGAGAGGGAGGGGGTGTGAGAGAGAGGGAGGGGGTGAGAGAGTGAGAGAGAGAGAGAGAGAGAGAGTGAGAGAGAGAGAGAGAGGGAGTGAGAGAGAGAGAGAGAGGGGGTGAGAGAGAGAGAGGGAGGGGGGTGAGAGAGAGAGAGGGAGGGGGTGAGAGAGGGAGGGGGTGAGAGAGAGAGGGAGGGGGTGAGAGAGAGAGGGAGGGGGTGAGAGAGAGAGGGAGGGGGTGAGAGAGGGAGGGGGGGAGAGAGAGAGAGAGGGAGGGGGTGAGAGAGAGAGAGAGGGAGGGGGTGAGAGAGAGAGAGAGAGAGAGAGAGAGAGGCTTTCTTCCAAAACACCGCACCGCCGACCATATCTATACCCTTCACACCCTCATTGAAAAACATATACACCAAACAAAAAATGGGAAAATATTCGCCTGTTTCATCGACTTCAAGAAAGCCTTTGACTCTATATGGCACGAAGGGCTCTATTATAAACTTCTTCAATGTGGAATAGGGGGCAAAGTCTATGACCTTATTAAATCAATGTATCTGAAAAACAAATGCGGGGTCAAAATTGGAGACAAACGCACCGATTTCTTCACCCAGAGAAGAGGCGTCCGGCAGGGCTGCAATTTGAGCCCGACCCTGTTCAACATATACATAAATGAATTAGCAGACATGCTGGAGCAAAGCGAGTCACCAGGTCTCCGTCTCCTAGATGGAGAAGTGAAATCCCTGTTCTATGCGGACGACCTGGTTCTGCTGTCTCCCACAGAACAGGGATTACAGCAACAACTAGACCTACTCGACAAATACTGCCAAAATTGGGCTCTAACAGTAAATCTAAAGAAAACAACATCATGATTTTTCAAAAAAGGCCCAGATGTCAGGAAAACAAATACCAGTTTACCCTCAGTGATACCACTATAGGACACACTATGAGCTACACCTACCTTGGTCTAACTATTACAGCATCAGGGAGCTTCAGCATAGCAGTGAATGCACTAAAAGAAAAAGCCCGAAGAGCCCTATATGCAATAAAAAGAAAATTCTACAACATCCAAATCCCAATCAAAATCTGGCTCAAAATATTTGACAGCATAATCCTGCCCATTGCACTGTACGGTAGTGAAGTATGGGGCCCGCTAAATCACCAAAGCTACACTAAATGGGAAAAACATACAATAGAAGCCCTACATGCAGAATTCTGCCGAAGCATCCTTCGCACCCAAAGGAAAACGCCAACAAATGCATGCAGAGCCGAACTAGGCAGATACCCACTGATAATAAACATCCAAAAACGAGCACTAAACTTCCTAAATCACCTCAAATCTAGCTCCCCAGACACCCTTCATTTCAAAGCCTTTCAGACCCAAGAGCTAAACCCAGAAAAGAGTCCCCTGAGTCAGCTGCTACGGAAACTAAGTACTCAGCCGGACCCTGACCAGCCCCAGACCAACACAGCCGCCCAAACACCAATCCGAGTGAACCAAATCATTAAAAAATGCAAAGAAACCTACCTGGAACATTGGAACAAAATAACCGAAAGCCAAAGCAGATTAGAATGTTACCGGGCCCTAAAAAGAGAATATAAACTGGCAGACTACCTCACGACCATCAGAGACACAAAACAGAGACAGACCCTCACCAGGTACAGACTAAGCGACCACCAACTGGAAATTGAAAAAGGCAGATACAAGAAATCCTGGCAGCCTAGAGAGAATAGAATATGCGATCAATGTCTGGCTGGCGAGGTTGAAACAGAAATGCATTTCCTCCTAAAATGCGAAAAATTCAACACATCAAGAAACATATTATTCAACAAGCTAAGCCAAACAACCCCAGATTTCAAGGAATTGGATGATCTGTCAAAA
The DNA here is from genome assembly GCF_052327205.1 of Somniosus microcephalus. Taxonomy (NCBI): domain Eukaryota; kingdom Metazoa; phylum Chordata; class Chondrichthyes; order Squaliformes; family Somniosidae; genus Somniosus; species Somniosus microcephalus. The sequence continues at coordinate 151,941,745 of NC_140993.1, read as the reverse complement.
TTGAGATTAGTCCTAGGAGAAGGAGACAGACCATACCTTGGGGCCAAATATGTAACAACATGTCACAACCTGAGGACTGTTTAAAATTAAG